>NW_026741269.1:0-5536 GCF_022355385.1 Mustela nigripes
TTTTTTTTTTTTTTGGAGTGTTGAGTTTGGCAGAACTCAAACTACGATTTTTTCCATGTGGTGCATGGCAAGTTCAGCTAAATTAGGTATAATGTGGTGTTTCTTATCTTATCTCTTTTTTTAGAACTCCTTTCCCCACTCCACTCTGCCCCCTCTTAATTTTTTCAGCTGTGTAGTTGTCCCAGATTCTGCCCTTCGTGGTTCATCAGTCTAATAAAAACAAGTCTTATCACTTCCATATTGTAAATGCACAACATTGCATTAATGATGTCTGCCCTCGGGCTCTGAGTGGTAAAACTAGGAAGCTTACCTGGGATTATTCTCTTCTAGCATGTGTTTACTTACCTGTAACACATGCCTGCTTTGCTCAGTCTTCAGTATCCTTAGATAATTGTTTTTCTTTACATATTACACTGTAGTTTATGGAATCATATAACATATGGTGTTTGTACCTGGCTTCTTTTACTTAGCATAATCCTTTAAAATTAATTTGCAATATTGCATATACAATAGATTATTCCCTTATGTTTATATTCTTTTACTATTGAGTAGTATTTTGTTGTGTGAATATGCCACAATGTGTTAATCCACTAAGTATTTAATGGATACTTGGGTTATTTTTAGTTTGGGCTATTATGCATAAAGTTCTTTAAAAAATCAGACAGAAGGGCACCTGGGTGGCTCAGTGGGTTAAGCTGCTGCCTTCAGCTCAGGTCATGATCTCAGGGTCCTGGGATCAAGTCCCGCATCGGGCTCTCTGCTCAGCAGGAAGCCTGCTTCCTCCTCTCTCTCTCTCTGCCTGCCTCTCCGTCTGCTTGTGATATCTCTCTGTCAAATAAATAAAAATAAATGAAATCTTTAAACAAAATAAAAAAAATAAAAAATCAGACAGAAGATGTTGTGTGGAAATATAGTTTTATATTTTTTGAAGTTACTTGGTCATGTGTAAGTGTTACATATAACTTAAACTATCAAAAAAATTTTTTTTCAAAAACAATGACATTATTTTATATTCCCGTCAATAATGTTTGAGATTTCTTGTAGATCCACATTTTCACTTGGTATTATCAGTCTTTTAAACTTTAATTATTCTAGGGGAGCCCGGGTGGCTCTGTTGGTTAAGCAGCTGCCTTTGGCCCACGTCATGATCCCAGGGTTCTGGGATTGAGGCCCCTGGGAACCTGCTTCTCCCTCCACCTACTTCTGCTCTCTCTCTGTCAAATAAATAAATAAAATCATAAAAACCACTTTAATCATTCTAGCAACTATATAGTATTATCTCATGATTTAAATGTGCATTTCTCTAGTGACTAATGCTGTTGAACATATTTTTATATGTTTATTTATCATCTGTATATTTTTATGTCTTTCCAATCTCCTGCCTAATTTAAATTTGGTTATTTTAATATTGTGTTGAAATTATTCTTTACATACTCTAGATACAAATCATTTTTTGTATCTATGGTTTGCAAATATTTCTCCCAAACTCTTTTTAGCTTTTTATTTTCTTACCAGTGTGTTTTTCAGTACAACAGTTTCTGATCTTGAAAGTGTTGAACTTGGCAGTTTTTGAAAATATTGTGATTTTTTAAATTAAACTTTTATAGAGCAGTTTTAGGTTCATAGCAAAATTGAGCAATGGTACAAAGATTTCCCACATTCCATCCCTCCCTAATTATAAGCATTTTTCCACAAGAGTGGTGTATTTGTTACAATCTCTGAACCTACACCGACACATAATTATCACCCAAACTCACCATTTACATTATGGTTCTCTTTTGGGATTGCATATTCTATGGTTTTGATAAAATGTATAGTATCCACCATTATACATATGTAGGTATATGCATATATCCACCATTATAGTATCATACAAAATTGTTTCAGAGCCTAAAATCATCTGTGTTCTGCTTATTTATCTTTCCCTCTGCCCTCACTTATAGAAACCACTGAAAAATTTTTTTGCAGTAAACATTCTGGTGTCTGGATGGATCACAGTTTATTTGTCCATTCACCTTAAGAAGGGTATCTTGCTTGCTATCAGTTCCAGTAAGTTGTTCTGTAGGCATTGCTTTAAGCTTGTTTGAGGGAAATACAATTTCTCAGGGTATTTATTTTAGAAATATTTAGAAATATTTTAATATTTCTTGCAAGGCAGGTCTGCTGGCAATGAATTTCTGTAATGTTTGTTTGAGAAAGTATTCCATCTTCATTTTTAAAATGTAATTTTGTGGGGTTCAAAATTATAGATTGATGGGTATTTTTACCCCTCAACACTTTAAATATTTTGCTTCACTCTCTTGTTTGTATGATGTTCTGAGAAGTTGGATGTAATTCTTATCTTTGTCCCTCTATAGATTAAGATATTTTTTCCTTCTGGGTTTTTTCTGAAATTTTTTCTGTACCTTTGATTTTCTGTAGTTTGAATATGATATGCCTTGATATAGTCTTCGGCATTTATTCTGCTTTCTAGTTCCATGATTTGGTATCTGGTATTAATTTGGGAAAGTTTTCCATCATTGTTTCAGATAGTTCTTCTATTCCTCTCTTTCTTCTTCTGGTATTTCCATTACTTAGATATTCTACCTCTTGTAATTATTCCACAGTCTCTGAATAGTCTGGAGTTGTTTTTTGTTTGTTGGTTTGTTGGTTGGTTGGTTGGTTGGTTTTTCAGTCTTTTTCCTTTTGTTTTTCATTTTGGAAGTTTTTATTGTGATATCCTCCAACTCAGAGATTCTTTAGTCAGATGTATTAGTGTCCAGTTTCCTAATAAGCTGAAAGGCTTTCTTCATTTCTGTAGAGCAGTTTTGTTTTCTTGTTTGTTTTTGTTGTGGTTTTATCTCTAGCATTGCTTTTTGACTTTTTCTTAGAATTTACAAATCTCTGTTTACATTGCCCATCTGTTCTTATATACTGTTTATCCACAGAGCCCATAGCATATTAATCATAGTTGTTTTAAATTCCTGGTCTGATAATCCCAACATCTCTGCCATGTCTGGTTCTTATGCTTCCTCTGTCACTTCGAATGGTGTTTTTTGCCATTAGGTATACATTGTAATTTTTTAAAATAGCTCTCCATGATAAAACAGGTAAAAGAAACTGCTGTAAATAGGCCATTGGCAGTGTGGTGGTGATGTACAGGGAAGGGAAGTGTTCTGTAGTCCATGGTTAAGTCTCAGGATTTTAGTGAACTTCACAAATGTTTCTCAGGTTTTTCTCACCCCTAATGGGGTAGAGGCTAGCAGGGTGAGCTGGATTTTGGTATTTCCCATTCACAGGTCTGATAACACCCCAGCAGCTTAGGTTCCAGTTAACCAGCGTTACCTAAGGAAAGGCCTTATGAAGAGACTAGAATGTTCTGGAGTATTTCAAAGTGTTCTGGAGTGTTCAGAGTCTTTCCTCTCTCCTTGCAAGAAGCAAAGGGGAAATGTGCTCTGATATTGACTGTGGGATTCTGGTCAATCTCACAAAACTGTGGGAACCTATCTGCTTCCCTATCTTCCCAGAAAGATTTTAACGCTCAGACTTGTCTACACTGAGCCTCTAGCCATTCCTCAGTTACACTTCATGTTTTCCTATCTCAGCACAGGTATCCATAGCCATTCCTCTCTCAGTCTCTGCTCCAATAACCCCCAACTCCCTTTATTCACCTGCCTGCCTCTTCAGTCTTGAGCAGTGATTTGTATGGCCTTCCCTTTCTTATAAATTCAAGATTCATTAGTGTCTAATTGGCAAATTACAAGCTCTTTATATGTACAACTAAAAAACAGAAGTCCACTTAATTTCTTGTATAGAATAATTAAAAAAATACAGAAGTCATGTGTAAGTATGACTTATATAGAGCCACTAATAACAAAAAAAAAGGTACTTGAATGAATATTTTGTGATTTTTTTTAAAACCAAATTACCTAATACACTGAATTCCCATCAAGCTTTCTGGTACTTTATTCTTTATTTATTTACCTACCTTCTCATACTTTAACCAGGGAAATTACATTGTTATGTAATTTATTTAATAAAAAAATTTACATAGTCCTACTAAGATCTAGAATAAGACAAAGATGCTGCTATTACCAATAATTATTAACCTTGCACTGGAGGGCTTGGCTACCATTATAAGATATAAAAGCAAAACTTACTAAAACAGGTGGTCATTACATCATTGTGACTACTCCATATGCTTTCTAAGACACCTTCTTCTCAAGAGTAAACTTGACACTTGATATCATCCCTTTACACCTAGTTTTGGATAATGTTGCTACTTCTGATTTTCTTTTATAGACAAATCTTACATCCAGAATACTTTAAAAACTAAACAGTTGGGGAACTTGTGGTAAAATCCTCTCCTGGCCAGTTCTTATTTGTCATCAGCTTTTGAAAAGGACTCATAAGAATCTTTTTATAGGGGTGCCTGGGTGGCTCGGTGGGTTAAATCTCTGCCTTTGGCTAAGGTCATGATCCCAGGTTCTGGGATCATGCCCCACATTGGGCTCTCTGCTCAGTGGGGAGCTCGCTTCCCTTCATCTCTCTCTGCCTGCCTCTCTGCCTACTTGTGAACGCTGCCTGTAAAATAAATAAATAAATAAATAAATAAATAAATAAAATCTTTTTAAAAAGAAGCTATTTATATTATTTATTCTTTTTAGTTTTAAAATTCATGTATTTTTGCTGTAGAATTACTGATGTGGGTTTCCCTAGAAGCCATAAGGGTTTTATGTGACATGTAGTATATATTCCTTATTACTTCACAATCTGAATTCGATGGCATTTAGGACTGTGAGGATTTCATGTAAGTAACCTATTAAAGCAAACAATTATCAGTAGTATATTTTTATGTGTGTTGAGTTTGAGGAGTTCATTATAGATCCTGGATATCAACCTTTTGTCTGTACTGTCACTTGCAAATATCTTCTCCCATTCCATGGGTTGCCTCTTTGTTTTCTTGACTCTTTCCTTTGCTGTGCAGAAGCTTTTGATTTTGATGAAGTCCCAAAAGTTTATTTTCGCTTTTGTTTCCTTTGCCTTTGGAGACATATTTTGAAAGAAGTTGTTGTGGCTGATATCAAAGAGATTACTGCCTATGTTCTCTTCTAGGATTCTGATGGATTCCTGTCTCACATTGAGGTCTTTTATCCATTTTGAGTATATTTTTGTGTACGGTGTAAGAGAATGGTTGAGTTTCATTCTTCTACATATAGCTACCCAGTTTTCCCAGCACCATTTATTGAAGAGAATGTCTTTTTTCCACTGTATATTTTTTCCTTTTTTGTCAAAGATTATTTGACCATAGAGTTGAGGGTCCATATCTGGGCTCTCTACTCTGTTCCACTGGTCTATGTGTCTGTTTTTATGCCAGTACCATGTTTCCTTGGTGACCACAGCTTTGTAGTAAAGCTTGAAATCAGACAATCATATCAAAAAATGGGCAGAAGATATGGACAGACACTTCTCCAATCAAGACATACAAATGGCTATCAGACACATGAAAAAATGTTCATCATCACTAGCCATCAGGGAGATTCAAATTAAAACCACA
>NW_026741270.1:0-5535 GCF_022355385.1 Mustela nigripes
CGGCTAGCTGAAGCAGTCTCAGCTTGCTACTTCTCCGCCATCTTGACTCCTCCCCTCGTTTTCAGTTTTATTTGCTGTTTCTTTTCTAGCTCTTTTAGGTGTAAGTTTGGGTTGTGTATTTGAGAATTTTCTTGCTTTCTGAGTAGGTTTCTGAAGTAGGTTTGCATTACAATATGCTTTCCTCTTAGGACTGCTTTTGTTACATCCCAAAAGTTTTGAGCTGTCATGCTTTCATTTTCATTTGCTTTCATTTATTGCTTTCTATTTCTTCTTTAATTTCCTGGCAAACTCTTTCATTCTTTAGTAGAATTTTCTTTATCCTCCTTCAATTTGAGTTCTTTCCATTTTTTTTTTCTTGTGGTTCACTTCCATTTTAATAGTACTGTTGCTGAAAATATGGATGGTATGTTCTCAATTTTTTGTACTTTTAGAGGGCTGATTTGTGACCCAGTATCTGACTTATTCTGGAGAACGTTTCATGAGCACAGAAGACTGTGTAATGTGCTGCTTTAGAATGAAATGTTCTGAGTATATTAAGTCCATCCTGTTTAATATGTTATCCAGACATTGTTTCCTTGTTGATTTTCTGCTTAGATGATCTGTCCATTGCTGTAGATAGGGTGCTAAATTCCTGTACTACTATTGTATGATTATCAATGAGTGTTTTTAATGTTTATTATTAATTAATGTATATATTTGGGTGCTTCTGAGTTAGTGGCATACAAATTTATTATTGTTTTATCATGTTTGATGACCCCTTAATTATGATATAATGCCATTCTTCATTTTTAAATGGAGTTTTAAATCTAGTTTTTCTGATATACATATGGCTACTCTGGCTTTCTTTTGACATCCATTAACAATTTGGGTTTGGGAGAAGGGGGTGGGATTATGGACATTGGGGAGGGTATGTGCTTTGGTGAGTGCTGTGAAGTGTGTAAACCTGGTGATTCACAGACCTGTACCCCTGGGGATAAAAATATATGTTTACAAAAAATAAAAAATTAAAAAAAATAATTTTGAACAGAATATATTTGTGAACAAATTGACAGAAGTAATATGCACATATATTTCTTACTTTGAAAAAAAAAAAGGAAATAGAACTAACTTACAATCCAGCAATCACATTATTTGGTATTTACCCAAAGCATACAAAAATACTGATTCAATGGAACACATGCAGCCTAATGCTACAGCAGCATTATCAACAGTAGCCAAATTATAGAAAGAGACCAAATGTCTATTGACTGATGAATGAATAAAGAAGATACACACACTACTCACACACACACGTACACACGTGCACACAAACACACACAAACACACATACACGCACAGGAATATTACTCAGACATTAAATCTAGCTATTTACAGCAACATGGATGCAGCAAAAGTGTATTATGTTAAGCCAAATAAGCCAGTCAGAGAAATGCAAATACTTTATGATTTCACTCTTATGTGGAGTGTAGGAAACATAATAGTTGAGCATAAGGGAAAAAAATGAGAGATGCAAAATATAAAACAGACTCAACTACAGAGAACAAATTGTGGTTTGCTGGACCAATAGTGGTGGGGTTAGTGGATTAAGTGAGTGATAGTTATTAAGGAGGGAGGGTAGTTATTGTGATAAGCACTGGGTTTTGTATGTAAGTGTTGAATCACTCAATTCTGCACCTGAAACTAATATTACAGTATAGGTTAACCAAATGGAATTTAAATAAAATCTCAAAGAAAACAAAAGTGAAGTATTTAGGATAAAGCTTCAGTTTTCTAAGGAACTGTGAAACGTTTCAACACAGCAGGCTCTGGTGTATGTGTGCTTATCTTAAACAAAATTTCCCATAGTCACTTCCGTAAAACACCAGTGTATTTGGTTGTCAATAAGTGTCATGTAAGAAAATATTTCCTTGATCAAATAGGCTTGGAAATGATAGGCTATTCAATATTAAATGTATTTCCTACATGCAGCATGTCTCAGAGGCTTTAATAAGCTAATTGTTATGGCAAATCTCCAAAAGGATAAAATCTTATAAACCATTTCTTTATAAATTTTGCTGGATCAGTACTCCATAGAACACATTTTGGAGACATTTGTTTAAGGTTATTTTTTTTCCTCAGGCTCTTGTATGTGTTTATGATATAGGCAGCAGAATTAACACTTAACTACTTTCTCTAGCCTTTATAATTCTTTTTACTTCTTATTTATTTATTCGTATTGTTTATGGATTATTTCTTTATACAATATTTCAGGGCTTGTGATTGTGTGGAAAAAATTATATTTATTTATTTATTTATTTATTTATACTTTGTGAACATTAGAATTTTGCATAAAGTTGAAGAAATATCATGAGGAAGTTTTATTTTTTTATATTAAAAGATGATTTCATTTTTGTCCAGTGTGGGAAATAAACAAAACTATTGCTCTTTATACATTATGATCTTCTTTGTTAGGCTTCAGAAGATTTATCCAAGAGAAAACTCAAGCCCTTAAGAAGACATAAAGACCAATCACTTTAAAATTATAACAGCTTTTTACCTTGAAGAGTCCTAAAAGTTCATTTTTTTGTCACAGCAAATAAAATAGTTATAAAACTAAAAAAAAAAAATACAGAACAGGAGAAGATATTTGCAAATGAGATATCACCTCACACTGGTCAGGATAGCTAAAATTAACCAGTCAGGAAACAACAAATATTGGTTCAGATGCAGAGAAATTGAAACCCTCTTGTGCTGTTGATGGGAATGCAAGCTAGTACAGCCACTCTGGAAAACAGTATGGAAGTTCTTCAAAAAGTTAAAAATAGAACTACTCCATGAGCTAGCAATTGCACTATTAGGTATTTAACTAAATTATTCAAATCTAGTAATCTATGGGTAACTGCACCCCAATGTTCATAACAGCAAAATCCACAATAGCTAAATTATGGAAAGAGCCCAGATACCCACTGACAGATGAATAGATAAAGAAGATATGGAATATATATGAAATGGAATACTACTCAGCCATGAAGAAAATGAAATCCTACCATTTGAAATGACGTGAATAGAA
Organism: Mustela nigripes; assembly: GCF_022355385.1. NCBI lineage: Eukaryota > Metazoa > Chordata > Mammalia > Carnivora > Mustelidae > Mustela > Mustela nigripes. Next base: position 3,050 of record NW_026741270.1, read on the forward strand.
CTAGAGGATATTAGGCTAAGTGAAATAAGTCAGCAAGAGAAAGACACATACCATGTGATTGTATAGTATTCCATCATATGGCTGAATTAACCTTTATTTACAGACTTAATTTTTTTTTATACCAGTTTCAGGTTCACAGCAACAGAAAGCAGAAAATAAAGACACTTCCTGCATACTCCATGCCATTTGTGTAGTTACACAAACATCACTACAATCTAGTTTTTAGAGTTTTCTATTACCCACAAAGTTCTTCTTAGCTCATTTACAGTCAGTCCCCACTTCCATTCATAGTTTAAATTACTTTCCTGCTTCTGTGTCTGTATATTTGCCTTTTTCATGCAAGATAGAATCCTTTGTATCTTCTTTTCTTGGCATAATATTTTTGAGGTTGTCCTATATTGTTTATATGCCAGTAGTTTGTTCTTTTTATTGGTGAACCATATCCCATTATATAATACCACAGTTTGTTCAACCAGTCTTTGGGCATTTGGATTGTGTCCAGTTTTTAGTTTTTATGAATAATGCTTCTATAAACACTTTATACAAATCTTTGTGGGAACATATATTTTCTTTTCTTTAGGGTATATGCCTAGGAATGGAATTTCTGGATCATATGTGAAATCCAGGTTTAATTTTATATTACCACATTATTTTTCAAAGTGGTTGCATCATTTTACATTTTCACCAGTAATGTGCTTGCATTCCAGTTTCTCAATATATCCTATAGTTAGTATAATCAATCATTTAGATCACAGTCATTCTACTAAGGCTGTAGTGGTATCTCTTTTTAGTTTTTAATTTTATTCCCCCAGCCAAGGTTATTATCTTTTCATGTATTTATTATTCCCTCACATAGCCTCTTTGATGAAATGTCTTTTAATTTTTTTTACCATTTTAAAATACTTTTGATGACTTTACTTTTTAGATTAATTTTAGTTTTACAATAAAATTGAGAGAAATGTATAGAAATTTCCCACACACCTTTTGCACATGCAGAAGATCACACATGCATAGATTTCCCATTTCCACTATTTCTCACAAAAGTGGTACATTTGTTACAATTAAAAAACATACATTGACTCTTCATTATTACTCAAAATACATAGTTCATATTGAAGTTCACCCATGGTGTTGTGCCTTATAAGGGTTTGATCAAATGTATAATGATGTGTATTCATCATAATAGTATCATACAGAGAGTTTTCATGGTTTTAAATTTCATCTATGTTCCACTTCTTCCCCTCTTTTACCCCCTCCCTACCTTCTGGAAGCCACTTATTTCTTTACTGCCTCCATAGTTTTACCTTTTCCAAAATGTTATATAATATTCATGTTTTTTATTAGCTTCTTTTATTTAGTAATGTGTATTTTTGCTTCCTTAATATTTTTCATGGGTGGATAGTTCAATTCTTTTCAGTTCTGAATAATATTTCATTCCTAGAATGTTCCAGATAGTTTATTCATTCACCCACTGAATCAAATTCTAATTATTTCCAAGTTTTGGAAATTGTGAATAAAGCTTCTATAAATATTCATGTGCAGGTTTTTGTGTTGACATGTGTTTTCAATTGCTTTGGGTAAATAACAAGGTGCATGATTGCTGGAACACATCATAAACTATGTTTAGTTTTGTATGAAACTGTCAGTCTCTCTTCCAAAGTAGCTGTAACATTTTGCATCTCCACCTATTACTCTACATTCTCATCAGCATTTGATGTTCTGTGTCCTGGATTTTGAGCATTCAGATAGATATGTACTGGCATTTCATCATTGTTTTAATGGACATGTCCCTGATGATATACGATGTAGAGCATTTTATATGCCTATTTATTATTCTACATATTTTTTAAAAAGTTTTATTTATTTTAGAGAGAGAAATATCATGAGTGGAAGATGGGCAAAGGGAGAGAGAATCTCAGCCCAGCACTTCATTGAACACAGATTTCGACATGGAGATCAGTCCCATGACCCTGAGATCCTGATTCAAGCCAAAATCAAGAGTCAGACACAACTGACTGAGCCACTCAGAGACCCTGTATATCTTTTTTTTTAAATAAAACTATTTATTTTTTACAGTGTACTGATTCAACAGTTACATACAATACTCAGTACTGATCACAAGTACAATCCTTGATTCCCACCACCTATTTAACCAATTTCCCCGCCAACCTACCATCTGGTAACCATCAGATTGTTCACTAAAGTTGAGTCTGTTTCTATCTTTGCCCCTCTCTTTTTCCCTTATGATCATTTTCTTTAGTGAGGTATTTATTAAGGTCACTGACCTATTTTTAAATCAGATTTTTTTTTAATTTTGTTTTTGAGTTTTAATTGTTCCTTGTAAAGTTGTGTTTTTCACTTTTTTTATTTTAAAAATATATTTTTTTATCTGATATGTCGTTTGCAAATATCTTCTCCCATTCTGTCAGTTGTCTTTTGATTTTGTTAACTGTTTCCTTTGCTGTGCAAAAGCTTTTGATCTTGAT
>NW_026741271.1:0-5535 GCF_022355385.1 Mustela nigripes
AAAAAAAAAAAAGTCATTAGTTATGAACTATCTGCTCAACTTTTTGCCTCTCCCTCACTTATTCTTTGTCCTTCAATGTTATCACAATAAATAAGATATCCTTCCTCTTGTTCTTGTTCCATCCCCCCATGTCAAAATTTCATTTTCCACTATCTCTTTCCACAAGCCTACAAACCACTCAAGTGTCCCCTATCACATAAAACATAAAGACTGTAGCCCCCTATCCTTGTCAGTACCACACTCCATGTTTTCCTTCCTGGAAAGGCAGATTTTCTCATTCCCTCCCCTAGTTTAAAATAATCTTGGGACACTTGGGTGGCTCAATCAGTTAAACATCCAGCTTAGGTCATGAGATTGAGCCCCTCATCAGGCTCCATGCTGGGCATTAAGCCTGCTTAGGAGTCTCTCTCTCCCTGACCCTCTGCCCAAACCCTTCCCTCAGCTTGTGTGCTCTCTCTCTCAAAAAATACTGTAAAATTTAAAAATCTTATTTTACTTCTAATTCTCTGCTGAAACTACCTTTACAAGAAAATCACTAGGAAATATTTTATGGTATTATAAAACTATTATTGATGCTTTTAGGTTTCTTGAAGTTACTATCTTTTATAGATACCAACTAAATTATTTACATATGAAATGGTATGATGTCAATTTGCTTCAAATGAATAAAGAACTGGAAGTGTACTCATGAAAAAATGCTCAGTTTATAAATACTGAAGCTGGGTAATAGTTACATAGTGGTTCACTACACAGTTCCATCTACCTCTGCATATGCTTGAAATCTGCCTTAACAATACATGCATGATAATAAAAAACAGATCTCTACCTTTATCACAGTATCCCTTTAAACTATACCATGGTTTGTTTCTACATTGTAAGATATGTTTATTAAATTATAATTGATATACAATTTTCTATTAGTTTCAGGCTTACAGCATATTGACTCATCAATTCTATATGTTACTCAAAGCTCACCACAGTAAGTACAGTCACCATAAAACATTATTACAGTATTATGGACTATATTTCCTATGCCGTACTTCTCATCTCCATAACTCATTTTTTAAAGATCTATTTACTTATTTAACGGGGAGGGTAGACTTCCCACTGAGTGCAGAGCCTGAGAGGACTCCATCCCAGGTCCCAGAGATCATGACCTGAGCTGAAGGCAGACACCTAACTGACTAAACCACCCAGGCACCCATAATTCATTTATTTTATAACTGGAATTTTGTACCTCTTAATCCCTTTCAATTATTTCACCCACTTCCCTACCCGCCTCCCTCTGGCAACCACAAGTACTCTATATTTAAGAATCTGTTTGTTTGTAGACCATATTTTTTAACCCTCTGAAGTCACTAAGTCACCTGGGTTGGGGAAGCAGGCCCCTCTTCCAACCTCCCAAATATTCTCCAACATTTGCCCTGGCAACATAATGGGATTTGGATGTAATGAACTCTTTAGGTATGTTAGGCAGTTAAAAAGGTTGTTGATGTGGGGCACGTAGCTGGCTCAGTTGTTGGAGCATGCCACTCTTGAGCTTGGGTTACAGAGTTCAAGCCCCACACTGCATACAGAGATTACTTTTGTTAAAAAGGTTGTTAATGCTAACTTGTAAAGTAATTAAACTGCAAAATCTTTTTTTCAGATATGGTTTTACTACTGCTTCATATGTACATTTTTAGCTGCAAAATTAAGACTTTTTTCATAAAATGCCATCAACTGAGTTTTTCCTCTGAATAGTACCTCACCTCCCTTCAAAAAAATAATTCAATAAAATAAATTTAAAATTATGTATTTTTTAAAAAAATATTTTATTTATTTATTTGGCAGAGAGATCTCAAGTAGGCAGAGAGGCAGGCAGAGAGAGAGGAGGAAGCAGGCTCCCCGCCGAGCAGAAAGCCCAAATGCGGGACTCGATCCCAGGACCCTGAGATCATGACCCGAGCCGAAGGCAGAGGCTTAACCCACTGAGCCACCCAGGTGCCCCAAAATTATGTATTTTTAATTGTTCATCTTGCTATCTTGTCATAGAAGCTAGAAAATCAGAAACCCTGAGATCACCCTTGACTCTCTTGAATTTTGCCCACTTTTAACCAATAAAATGCACCTTAAAATCTATCCCTTCCTCTCTAATCCTACTCACACTGCACTAATAAAGGCTCCCAGTATTCCATAATCTCCTTGTCTTGTTTCCCTCCATTCAATCCTCCATCCTATAACCTGACTTGATTATTTGAAATATTAATCAACAAGATCCCTGTTTAAAATATTTCAAATAGCTCCCCATTACTTCTAGAATAAAAGTCAAGTTCCTAAACACAGGAAGCAAAAATCTTAACAATCTGGCTCTTCCTAGCCTTACTTCCAGTCTCTCCCTAATATTTTATTTATGTCTCTGGTAATGCCTAACCACTTGTAGTTCACTGTAAGCACCTTTCTATTTCATACCTGATTCATGCCTTTGCTCAAACTATTTTGCCCAAACTATTTCCTCCAGTATAAAAGACCAAACTGGTAACCCTTAGCCTTGAACTGGATGAGGTAGATCAAAAAGTGCCATTGAAAGCAATAGATTTCAAATTGTACACATGAGAGAATGGTGGAAGAACACAGGAGGAGGAAAGAAAAAGGACGAAGAATAAAGAATTGGGGAAGGAAGCACCTCTGCAGGAGAAAGGGTGAAGATAATAGGCTCATTCTTAGAAGAAGTTAACCATGGACCATTCAGTCAGAAATGTCCAACACAAAAATAATCTGGGTAGAAAGTCTGGAGACCTGTTCATTTATCAAGCCCAAACCTGAGTGCCATATCTCCAATGGTACCTGACGTACCTCCCAAAAATCCAGAGCTCTACGTAAACCAATGGGCATGGAACATGGAAATCTAGCATTTCAGAAAAAAAAGTAACACTGTAAGTCAAGTGAGTGAATGATTTAGAACAAAGGAAAAAGGATTGATAAGTATACCCTTGCTTAACCAAGGAAAATGTCACAGATAGAAGAAAATTTCAGTTAAGGATCTTCTTGTGCCTAAAAGCAATAAAAGATCTTAAGGTTAGACTTCATTAAAAATTAAATTTCTGCACATCAAAACAAACAAGCAAGATAAAACTACCAAAAAAAAAAAAAAACCCAAAGTGTTAACATTTGAGTAAGTCATAACTTATAAAACCACTGAAACAAACAAAAATTGATGAAAGACAAAGATACAGAGGAAAAATGACTAAAGTGCTTATAGAAAAATTCTTGATTATCACCAGTGAAATACAATATACCATTTCATTATTGCTTTATTGCATTTCTTTGTTCAATAGTGAAGTTAAGCATTTTTCCCTCAAGAACTCACCATAAGTGGTAATAATAATGGCAAGGTAAAATGAGATTGACACCCTTGTATTTCTGGTGTTACTTAGTGTTAAGAAACTTTAAACTCATTCCACAAAGCTGGGAACAATACAAATATGGCCATTCTCACTGCTACCATTTAACATAACAGTAAAGGTCTTTGTCAATATTATGAGAAAAAAGATGGAGGAGAGGGAAAGGAAGGTAGAGGAACTAGAAGAGACCATTATCATCTACACAGAAATATTATCAGAATCTACCACAATGAGAAAAAGTTCGGCTACACTGCCAGACAAAAGTTTAACAGAAAAATCCATAACATTTCCCAAACAGCAATAATCAATTAGAAAATAAAATGAACACCATTCACAACAGCAACGAAACCATATACTTAAACAGAATTTCTAACCTCAGCATTATTAACATTGAGCTGGATAACTGGAGGCTAGTCTACGCACTACAGGATGTTTAGCAACATCCCTGGCTTCCACCCACTAGATGCAATAGCATCTCCCAAGCTCTGACAACCAAAAGTATCTTTAGACAATATCAAATCCAAAACATCAAATTTTGTCACCACCCCGAGACAAAATTAAAAACTAGTGATTAAGAATTAGTGATCAGGGGCGCCTAGGTGGCTCAGTGGTTAAGCCGCTGCCTTCGGCTCAGGTCATGATCTCAGGGTCCTGGGATCGAGTCCCGCATCGGGCTCTCTGCTCAGCAGGGAGCCTGCTTCCTCCTCTCTATCTCTCTCTGCCTGCCTCTCTGCCTACTTGTGATTTCTCTCTGTCAAATAAATAAATAAAATCTTTTAAAAATAAATAAATAAATAAATAAATAAATAAAGATCTGAATTTAGTCTAGGGCAAGAAGATTTTGTCACTACCAGATTAATCAGTAACAACATCTTCCATGTGCAATTATAGCTGGTAGATTTTATTTGTGTTACTTCTACCCTGTGAAATGACTGGAACAAAATTCTTTGTAATCAAAAGCCCATATTTCAAAACTATTTTTCTTTATATTGAGGTCACAAGTCAAATGTCATCTTTTCAAATGAATTATCCTTTATCCCTGTGATGAAAAGGATGCAAGTATTCAAATCAGAAAACAACACTGGGGACAAGTCTGGTGTGTTGGTTGGACAAAAAGAAAATCATTGTGGCTGTAGAAGTGTGGTAAAGAACAGTAAGTGGTACAGGATCTCTTAAATGCCTCAGTTCAGATGTGATGCGCCAATCTGCTCATATTTCATTGACTAAAGTTAGTCATATGGCCCTTGTTGTATAGAAAGAAGGCTACAAAGGTAACATTTTCACGTGCCAAGGATGGCAAAACATGTACAGGTGAAGATTTGTGGCTTCTACTACAAATACCTATCTTAAAGCAAAGATTACAGGAAGACAGTATCAAGTTCTTGGCTCACTGCCAACATTTGTGAGTATTCACAAATTTATGTTTTGTTGTTTTTTATGAATATATGCTAATTATGTCCTTTTTCAGGTAATCTTTAAATGTTTTTATTTTGTTTTGTTTCGTTTTTTTTAAGATTTTATTTATTTATTTGACAGAGAGCGACACAGTGAGAGAGGGAACACAAGCAGGGGGCATGGGAAAGGGAGGAGAAGGAGGCTTCCCACTGAGTGGGGAGCCCAACGCAGGGCTCAATCTCAGGACCCTGGGATCATTACCTGAGCTAAAGGTAGATGCTTAACAAATGAGCCACCCAGATGCCCCGCAAATGAGCCACCCAGATGCCCCTGAAATATTTTTTAAAAGCCATTGAGAACCCTGACCATCACTAACACCAAGTATATAATTATATGAACTTCTTGCCTTTTGTGAAAACTGAGAAAATACTTACATATCAACCATCTTTCTAACATTTCTTCACAATTCTTTGGTGACCATCACTGACCACACTCTAAAACCATCATTGACAACACCCTAAAATTTTATTAATCCATGACAGGAAACTCGAATCATAACTACATCTAGATATTCACCACCCAACATGAGTATCAATAACCTTTTCAAGAAGTATGGTCCTCATATGACCAGGAAGGTACAAAAAAAAGAAATAAAAATAACCATGAACATTTGAAAAATGTTCAAATTAAGCAGTATGACTTTTATTCCTAGTCATGTGAATTCAGTAATTCAGACTAACTTTTTTTTTTTTTTTTT
>NW_026741272.1:0-5535 GCF_022355385.1 Mustela nigripes
ACTTATCTACACCCTGAGGAACAGTGAAATGAAGGGGACCCTGGGGAGAATTCTTACCAAGAATTGCCTCTCCCATAACAACTAGAGGAGTCTACAACCTTCAGGCAAGAGTTTGATTCCAGCTCATGCAAATCTCAATGCAACTGTGATTTCTCCTAAATAATGTTCAAAATAAGCTTTTAAAATGGTATAAATTATCTGGATACCATTTATCTATGCGTGCCAGAGACCTTTAAAAGGCTTCTACTATTTCATTCAGTAATTCTCTTCTAGAAAGGAAATGATCAAATGAGCATAACGAAGCCAGTATGTGCAGCAACATACTTTCATTAGAGCAGTAACAGGAAGCCATGATCAACCCTAGACCTCACAGACATAGGGTAGAGTATGACCAGAGACCTGTAGGAGCCAAGTGTACTGAGAGAAAACACTTGGTAGGAACTATGGCTTTAGGGGAAGAAGCGACAGTTGACAGAAATACAGCAATGCGAAGAGAGACCAGGAGATAAATACCCCAAACGTTCTCTGCTCGTACCCCCCCAAACCCTTGCCTGTCCCCCATGGGCCAAACCCAACTGAAAGCAAGAGGAAAGAGTAGACTTAATGTTTCAGTTCCCAGAAATTAACCTTTTGGAGAAGACAGGCAAGAAAAGGATCTTGAGAGTTAGGGGCAAACAAAGCATAACCAGAAAAAGATTGTTTCTTTCTTTTTTTTAAGATTTTATATTTTTATTGGACAGAGAGAGAGAGAGAGAGCACAAGCAGGAGGAATAGCAGACAGAGGGAGAGAGAGAACCAGGCTCCCCACTGAACAGGGAGTCCAATGTGGGGTTCAATCTCAAGAACTTGGGATCATGACCTGAGCCAAAGGCAGCTGCTTAAATGACTGAGACACCCAGGCACCCCAAAATTATTTCTTATATAGTATTTTGTGTGGAAATGACAATATGTTAACAATCCAATTTCCTTATAATAAAGTATGGGCTAAACAACTAATGTATGAAAGAAGATTGTTCATACACCCTGCCCCCAATGCATGTCCTCCAACCAAGATCTATTTTCCAGAAAGAGTTAAAAGTAGCTTCCACCCTCATTTGCCTTACCGAATTCCTGTTTTTCTGGTAATATTTTGCTATCTTGTCAGCTGTTTAGAATTTTTCAATATTCTATATGTCATCTAGCATTTTAGGTAGTAATTGGCTTCTCAGTAACAAGTTCATTTATCAGTGATATTGTACAGTCAATAATCCCTAATTAGTTATATAATTAAAGCACTGGTTATCAGGCAAGTTTACAGATAGGCAATGAAAAAGGTTTACGGAACAGCACAGACCCTAGATTGCCTCTTTCTACCTGTATGACAAGGAAAAAAACCTCACTTAAACCTTCTGTGCCTTGACTTTATTTTCAATCCGAAGGAGATTACAAAAAAACCTATCATTTAAGGATCAAATGAATTAATACAGGTTTTACAATAAGCCCTATAAACATGATATCAATTATTATGGTCTTACTATTGCCACTATTATTACTGCCATTATTTAGGGTATACTGAGGTAAAATAAAGGAAAAGAATTGGAGAGAATATTTTCATAGGTGATGTTACAAGTGTTTCCTCCAGCATCTTCTCTACACTCCCTAGGAATGTTCAGCCTAGCTCCTCAAGTAGAGTTCATTTTAGTTCTACACCATTTTCAGGCTTGAGGGGATTAGCATAACAATGAAAGGTAAATTTACGTCAGAGAATTCCTTCTTTTTGAGCTTTACCAAAATTTAAGCCATTTTAGATACTTTGAAATTGGACTACTGTATTTTAATTTGTAATTTTTATAGTTGTAATGAGTGTAATGATTTTAAAGAAAACCTTTCCCATTCTACCTAAACCTATAGAAATGATTAACAGAATACATATACTGTAGTCCATTTGGACCGCTATAACAGAAAACTGTAGACTCATGGTGGGGGTGGTGCTTAAACATTAGCATCCAGCTCTTGTTTTTGGCTCAGGTCATGATCTCAGGGTTCTGAGATCAAGACACACATCAGCCTCCACACTCAGCAGGAAATTGGCTTGAGATTTCTCTCTCTCTCTCTCTCTCCCTCTCCCCTTCCCCCTGCTTGCCCATGTGTTCTCTCTCATAAATAAATAAATAAATAAATAAACTCTTAAAATAAAGAAAAAATCTTTGTTAAGTTTCCTGTACACATGAAGCAGACAAAACTTATAATTGTTAGTAAAGACTGAAGCTGTGAGACCTACAGGCAAACTGGGATTTTCATGCCACTGACTTAAAGTATCAGTTAATTACTGACATAAAGTAAACTGCTCCAAAATCTAGCTGTTTGAAACAATAACTACTTATTAGTTTTCACGATTATGTGGTATGGTTTCCCTGGGCTCAACAGAATGGTTCTCATGTTCTGTGTTTGCTAGGGTCACAAATAGTTGCATTCAGCTGGGAATTTGCCTGGGGCTGAATTATCTAAGATGACTTCATTCACATCATTGATGTTTTGGGTGTTGGTTGCACCTTACTCTCTTTCCACATGGTGCTTCACCATTCAGGAGTCCCGCACCAGCTACTTCATACAGTGTGTGGATCCAGAAATTGAAAGTAGAAGCTACAGGGTGCCTGGGTGGCCCTGTCTTGTAAGCATCTACCTTTGGCTCAGTTCATGATCCCTGGGTCCTGGGGTCAAGCCCTGCATTGGGCTTCCTACTCACGGAAGGGGTCGGCTTCTCTCTCTCCCTCTGTGTGCTCTCTCTCTAAGTAAATAAAATCTTTAAAATAATAAAATAAATAAAGTGGAAGCTACCAATGTCTTGTAGCTATGCTAGCAAGTCTTAGTTCTTCATTTTTGCTTCATTTTATCATGGAGGAGGAGGACAATAGTGATGATGATGATGATGGTGATGATGGTGATGAACCCTACATGATCACTTACATGGTTTGGTTTATTTATCCTTTCCAAAACCTTAGGAGAGGAATACCATTATTATCCCCAATTCTCAGATAAGGAAACTAATGCACAGAAAGTTTAAATTACTATCCAAGATTTCAAAAAGGAAAAAAAAAAAAAAGAAAAGAAAAGAAAAGAAAGCAAGCAATGGTAAGAGGCATAGTCCAGGATCAAACCCAGGCGATACAGTTTCTGAGGCCACACATTTAATCAAAGATGATCTAGTGTTCTCCCCAGAACAGTAAGTGCTCAGTGCCTAGAGCCCAGTGAAACAAATACCAAGGAGGTTGTGTTAACCTGAGATATGGGGTGAAACAGAGAGCAACAGAGGGTGGTATGGTACGAGATAAGATAAGAAATTACAGAAAGTCAATTTATAGACCATAGTAAGAGCTTCCATTTTACCCTACATAAGGTGCAAGGCCCCGAAAGCGATCTGAGCAAGGTAGGGCATTATCAGGCTTATATTTTAAGTGAATCCCTCTGCGTGCAGAGTAGAAAATCTGCTATTTTAGGGGGAAGAAGAGAGGATCAAAATCTTGTTAGGCATCTATTGTAACAATGTAGGCAGGTAATCATATTTTGGATGTCTTTTGAAGGTAAAACCAATAGAATTTCCTACAGACTGGACATGGGGTGTGAGTGGAAGAGGGGAGTGAAGGATGACTCCAGATTTGTTTGACCTATAAAAGTGGAATAATGAGCCTCTTACCAAAATTGAAAATCCGAAGGGAAAATAAAATTCCATGTAGAAAATCAAGAACTGTGATTTGACTATGTTGCATCTGAAATATATCTTGGATATCTAGATCGGATGTCAGGTGGTTGGTACCATCATAAATTCACAATGATCAACATGCGCATGACACGTCATTAAACCTCCCTGTCCTTATTTCCATCCTCCTCATTTTCCTTGACTGGATTCTCTTTATTGTTCTGACACCCAAATGTTAGTGCCCCCCAAGGCTCAGTCTTAAAGTAATCTCACTTGATACCATGGTTTTAACATATTTGAAAATTTTATATACATAAAATGACTACAATTGCCTGGCACAGGTTAATCATTCAGAACTTATTAGCAGTGTTATTAGCTCTTACCCCTACACTGGAGCCGTAGACCACAGCAGATTTCATGATACTAAGCTTGGACCAGTTTGTCAGTGCAGTTACTGTGGCGTGTGCTCGATCATGTAGTAATGAACGCATCGTGGCTGATTCGACGGAACTCGAGGAACTGGGACTTTATCAAGGAAAGGCAAAGTAAGTCTGTAAAATCACTGATATTACATTGATCATATTTGAGTTACTTAGCTTACCATCTAATTGGTGGCAAATATGATGCATGAATTTTTCATAGCTGATTTCTATTGAACTTTTCCTGATTATTTTAAAAAGACTCTTGTTGCACTTCAAAAATATTTATGTGGTTCTAAAAAAATTTATTATGGTAAGAACACAACATGAAATTTATCCTCTTAAGAAATGTGAAGTGTATTATATATCATAATTACCTTCTAAATCATATGAAAATATCTGTATAAATTGAGCATAGGGACAGTAAAAATGTGTATAGGATGACTAAAAGAATGAGATCATCTGAATTAATGACATATTTATCTAAAGGAGTACAAATAAAAATAAAAACATTAAATCTCCAATATTAGGGAAGAGTTCAATAAATTGTAAAACATCAATACTGCTGAGTAGTCAAAAAAGTATAAGAGTGAACATGGCATTTAAAAAGGAAGACATTTAGGGACACCTGGGTGCCTCCTGAGTTCAGCTCAGGTCATGAACTCAAGGTCCTAGGATCAAGGCCAGGTTGGGCTCCACACTCAGCGAGGAGTCTGCTTGAGGATTTTCTCCCTCTGTCCTCCTATTGTGCGCATGCTCTCTCTCTCTCTCTCTATCTCTCTATCTCTCTCTCTTTAAAATAAATGAATAAATCTTTCTAGAAAGAAAAGAAAGGAAAGTAAGGGAAGGGAGGAAGGAAGGGACATTTATATCCTGTTACATAGATCTGTTGCAAGAGTGTAAAATACGTTCATGGGAATGAACTCATCTGAACAAATAAATGTATCTGTGTGGGAGAAAAATGGAAAACATGTCTGAAGACAACCTCCATGAGCACTTACCATGAGACTTAATTGTCCATTGCCCTGAATATAAAAGGCAAATTGTCTTCACTCACATGGGCCCTAGGTATTTTGGACCATTGTGGATGAATTTGATTTGTTTATTTTGGCTTCAGGAAAGACCTTTTCATGTAAAGTTGCTTCTGCCCTAAGTTTTCCCTTCTCTTCCCCTGGCTGGTGCCTCATTTCATAGATGAGTTGATGAGTCATATGAGTTGCAGGCCTTCCCAGAACACCGACTAAGTAGCCCCTGCACACGAATTGTCTACAACATTGCTCTCCTCTACTCTTTCTCCCATTGTCCTTTCCCAGATCTGCTTCTTTTCTAGAGCACCCACCCTATGAACACATTATTAAATGTGCTTGTTTCTATTTAGTGCATATGATCTGTCTTCCTCCCTCTGAGAACACAATCTCTATGAGAAAAAAATTGTTGTCT
>NW_026741273.1:0-5534 GCF_022355385.1 Mustela nigripes
TTACATACATATTATATATACATAATGGAATATTACTCAGCCATCGAAAAGAATGAAATCTCACCATTTCCAATAATGTGATTGGAGCTAGAGTGTATTATACTAAGCGAAATAGGTGAATCAGAGAAAGACAAATACCATATGATTTCATTCATATAGAATTTAAGAAACAAAACAAATGAGCATTAAGAAACAAAACAAATGAGGAAAAGGAGAGAGAGAAACTAAGAAACAGACTCTTAACTATAGAGAACAAACTGATGGCTACTAGAGGGGAAGTAGATGAAGGGATGAGTTAAATAGGTGATAGGGATCAAGGATCATTTGTTTTGATGAGCACCAGGTGTTTGTGGAAGTGTTGAACCGCTAAATTGTACACCTGGAACTAATATTATGGTGTATATTAACTGGAATTTAAATAAATGCTTAAAATGAAATTAAAATAAAAAACACCAGTTGCATCTCTATATACTAACAATGAAGTATTAAAAAAAGAAATCAAGAAAATCTCATTTACAATGACATCAAAAAATATACTTAAGAAATAAATTTACTGAGGAGATAAAAGATCTGTAAATTGAAAACCATAAAACATTGGTAAAAGAAATAAAAAATAAGTGGAAGGATACGGGGCACCTGGGTGGCTCAGTGGGTTATGCCGCTGCCTTCTGCTTGGGTCATGATCTCGGAGTCCTGGGATCGAGCCCCGCATCAGGCTCTCTGCTCAGCGGGGAGCCTGCTTCCTCCTCTCTCTCTGCCTGCCTCTCTGCCTGCTTGTGATCTCTCTCTGTCAAGTAAATAAATAAAATCTTTAAAAATAAATAAATAAATAAATGGAAGGATAGGAAGAATTAATATTATGAAAATACCCATGCTACCCAAACTAACTATAGATTTAATTCAATTCCTATCAAAGTTCTATTAACATTTTTTTTACAGAAATAGAAAAAACAATTTCAAAATGCATATGAAACTACAACATAACCTGAATGGCTAAAGCAATCTTGAGTAGCAAGAACAAAATAGGATGTGGTGTATATATACAATGGAATATATATTATTCAGTCTTTAAAAATGTTACTCTACCATCTGTGACAACATGGATTAACCTGGAGTATATTATGCTAAATGAAATAAAGCAGACGGAGAAAGGCAAATCTGTATGATCTTACTTAGATATGGAATCGAAAAAAGTCTAACTCAGCAACAAATTAGAATAGTGGTTGTTACCAGGAGAAGGAAAATGGGGCAAATGAGATGTTAGCCAAAGGGTACAGAGTTGCAGTTATAACATTATTAAGTTCTAGAGACCTATTTTACAGCATGATGACTATAGTTAATAATAAGGTATTCTGTACTTGAAATTTGCTGAAAGTAGATCTTGTGTTCTGTGTATACACACACACACACACATACACGATAGATACATTAATTATCTCAATAGATATCATTATTTCACAATATATGCCTCTAGTAAAACATGTTATATATCTTATATATATATACAGTTTTTATTTGTCAACATGCCTTGTGTAACTGGAGAATAAGGTATCAATACCAATGCTAGCAAGGTTGTGGAAAAGTGTCTCATATGTTATTGGTGGGAATGTAAAATTGTATAGCTGTTCTGGAAAATAGTTCAGCAGTTCTTTAAAAACCAAACATATAAAAATCAAGTACAGTTACTGAACTACTGGGCATTTATCCTAATTAAATGAAAACTTTTACTCACTTAAAAATGTGTACAAATGTTTGTAGCAGCCTTACTTGTAGTAGCCAAAAACTGAGGGGGGGGGGGATATGGATGTTCTTTAACAGGTGAATGAAAGACAATTGTGGAATATCCATACCAAGGAAACTACTTAGCAGTAAAAATCAACAAACTGTTGAAACATGGAATGTATTGACCTCATTGTGTTGAATTAAAAAACTGATTTCAAAGGCCACATGCTACATGGTTTCATTTATATAACATTCTCAAAATGACAGAGTATACCTAGGGACAGGACTAGGGGGTTGAGTATAAATGGATAGTATGAGGAAGTCCTTTCTGGTGATGGGGTTCTATATCTGTATTGTGGTGACAGTTACATAAATCTATACATGTAAAATTGCACAGAACTACACACACATACACAGATGAATACATGTAAAAAGTGGTGAAAACTGGGTAATATCTGTAGTCTATTAACAGTATTGTAACAATGTCAGTTTTCTAGTTTTTATGTTTTTCTACAATTATGTAAGAAATTGTCATTGGAAGAAGCTGGATGAAGGCTACCAGGACTGTGTACTATTTTGAAAATTCCTGTGAGTCTATAGTTTATTTCAAAATAATTTTTTTAAAGGTAAGTACACATATTTTGTCAAATTTCCCTCCAAGAGGGCTAAAACAATTTTTATGTATGGTATGTATATATATATGTTATGTTTGTATATATGGTATATGTGTATGTGTGTTTGTATATGCATTTTGGTATATGTGCATGTATGTATGCATACACATACATGTACATCTATGTGGTATAGTGCATATATAAACACAGATATATGTATATTTATATAAAACCAGAAACATAAGAGACTGTTCAGCACAGCTTTTCTAACATAGTGTGTTGTCATACTTTTTAATCTTTTTGGTAACAAATGGTGTTCCTATGTTCTAATTTGCTTTTTTTTCTTTTATTAAAAATGAGTTTGAACATTTTCTTTTCATATATTCGAGGGCCATTTTTATACTTCTTGTTGTTTTGATTCTGGTTCTTTGTTCCTTAAATGTCAAGCGTTCTTAATATATTATATTAGACCTTTCTCTGTACTATATATAACAAATATTTTTTCCCGTTTGTCCGTTGTCTTTTGAATTTGTTTATGGTAGCTTTTGCCATGCAAAAACTTTTACTTTTGTTCAACCTAAATTATCAGTCTTTTTTTTTTTATTGCCTCAGTTTTGAGTCATACTTTTTTTTTTTTTAAAGATTTTATTTATTTACAAATGACAGAGAATAAAGAAGCTGAGCAAAAGAGGGACAAACAGCTACTGGACCACGAGGGGAGAATTCGAGAGATAAGTGACACCATAAGACGAAACAACATTAGAATAATTGGGATTCCAGAAGAAGAAGAAAGAGAGAGGGGAGCAGAAGGTATACTAGAGAGAATTATTGGGGAGAATTTCCCCAATATGGCAAAGGGAACGAGCATCAAAATTCAGGAGGTTCAGAGAACGCCCCTCAAAATCAATAAGAATAGGCCCACACCCCGTCACCTAATAGTAAAATTTACAAGTCTCAGTGACAAAGAGAAAATCCTGAAAGCAGCCCAGGATAAGAGGTCTGTAACATACAATGGTAAGAATATTAGATTGGCAGCTGACTTATCCACAGAGACCTGGCAGGCCAGAAAGAGCTGGCATGATATTTTCAGAGCACTAAACGAGAAAAACATGTAGCCAAGAATACTATATCCAGCTAGGCTATCACTGAAAATAGAAGGAGAGATTAAAAGCTTCCAGGACAAACAACAACTGAAAGAATTTGCAAACACCAAACCAGCTCTACAGGAAATCTTGAAAGGGGTCCTCTAAGCAAAGAGAGAGCCTACAAGTGGTAGATCAGAAAGGAACAGAGACCATATACAGTAACAGTCACCTTACAGGCAATACAATGGCATTAAATTCATATCTCTCAATAGTTACCCTGAATGTTAATGGGCTAAATGCCCCTGTCAAAAGACACAGGGTATCAGAATGGATAAAAAAACAAAACCCATCTATATGTTGCCTCCAAGAAACTCATTTTAAGCCCGAAGACACCTCCAGATTTAAAGTGAGGGGGTGGAAAAGAATTTACCATGCTAATGGACATCAGAAGAAAGCAGGAGTGGCAATCCTTATATCAGATCAATTAGATTTTAAGCCAAAGACTATAATAAGAGATGAGGAAGGACACTATATCATACTCAAAGGGTCTGTCCAACAAGAAGATCTAACAATTTAAATATCTATGCCCCCAACGTGGGAGCAGCCAACTATATAAACCAATTAATAACAAGATCAAAGAAACACATCAACAATAATACAATAATAGTAGGGGACTTTAACACTCCCCTCACTGAAATGGACAGATCATCCAAGCAAAAGATCAGCAAGGAAATAAAGGCCTTAAACGACACACTGGACCAGATGGACATCACAGATATATTCAGAACATTTCATCCCAAAGCAACAGAATACACATTCTTCTCTAGAGCACATGGAACATTCTCCAGAATAGATCACATCCTCGGTCCTAAATCAGGACTCAACCGGTATCAAAAGATTGGGATCATTCCCTGCATATTTTCAGACCACAATGCTCTGAAGCTAGAACTCAACCACAAAAGGAAGTTTGAAAAGAACCCAAATACATGGAGACTAAACAGCATCCTTCTAAAGAATGAATGGGTCAACCGGGAAATTAAAGAAGAATTGAAAAAAATCATGGAAACAAATGATAATGAAAATACAACGGTTCAAAATCTGTGGGACACAACAAAGGCAGTCCTGAGAGGAAAATATATAGCGGTACAAGCCTTTCTCAAGAAACAAGAAAGGTCTCAGGTACACAACCTAACCCTACACCTATAGGAGCTGGAGAAAGAACAAGAAAGAAACCCTAAGCCCAGCAGGAGAAGAGAAATCATAAAGATCAGAGCAGAAATCAATGAAATAGAAACCAAAAAAACAGTAGAGCAAATCAACGAAACTAGGAGCTTGTTCTTTGAAAGAATTAATAAAATTGATAAACCCCTGGCCCGACTTATCAAAAAGAAAAGAGAAAGGACCCAAATAAATAAAATCATGAATGAAAGAGGAGAGATCATAACTAACACCAAAGAAATACAAACTATTATAAAAACATACTATGAGCAACTCTACGCCAATAAATTTGACAATCTGGAAGAGATGGATGCATTCCTAGAAACATATAAACTACCACAACTGAGCCAGGAAGAAATAGAAAGCCTGAACAGACCCATAACCAGTAAGGAGATTGAAACAGTCATTAAAAATCTCCAAACAAACAAAAGCCCAGGGCCTGACGGCTTCCTGGGGGAATTCTACCAAACATTTAAAGAAGAACTAATTCCTATTCTCCTGAAACTGTTGCAAACAATAGAAATGGAAGGAAAACTTCCAAACTCATTTTATGAGGCCAGCATCACCTTGATCCCAAAACCAGACAAGGATCCCACCAAAAAAGAGAGCTATAGACCAATATCCTTGATGAACACAGATGCGAAAATACTCAACAAAATACTAGCAAATAGGATTCAACAGTACATCTTTAAAGGGATTATTCACCACGACCAAGTGGGATTTATTCCAGGGCTGCAAGGTTGGTTCAACATCCGCAAATCAGTCAATGTGATACAACACATCAATAAAAGAAAGAACAAGAACCATATGATACTCTCAATAGATGCTGAAAAAGCATTTGACAAAGTACAGCATCCCTTCCTGATCAAAACTCTTCAAAGTGTAGGGATAGAGG
>NW_026741274.1:0-5526 GCF_022355385.1 Mustela nigripes
ATGTGATTTGGTGAGTGCTGTGTAGTGTGTAAACCTGGTGATTCACAGACCTGTACCCCTGGGGATAAAAATATATGTTTATAAAAAATAAAAAATTAAAAAAATAAAAAAAAAATAAAAAAATAAAAAATAAAAAAATATATCAAAATAAAAAAAAATATATATATATATATATATAATCATATTTATCTATTGTTCATCCATCTTCTGTACCAGAATGTGAGTCCCATGTATGTAAGGTCCTTATCCATCTTGTTTATGGCTTTACTTGCATAACCCAGAACATCTAGCACATTAAACTCCTCAGTAAATATTTGTTGAAGAAATAAATGCATTTAAATAGATACTAATCAGCTACTATAGGCACTATGCTTACTACTAGGCATTCTGATATAAATAAGACATATTTCCTTACTCCAAGAAGCTCTCACAGTTTAATAATGCAATGATTTATAATCATTTGATTTGTTTATAAATGATTTATAAACAAATCATTAAATATATTGTGAGATGCACAGTAAAAATAATACACAAAAATATAAATTATTAAATCCATATGGAGTCCTAAATGTTTCAATCAAAAGACAAAGGGTGGAGGAATGGATTAAAAAAAAAAAAAAGACCCATCTATATGCTGCCTGTTAGACTTACCTCAGAACTAAAGATGCAATCAGATTGAAAAGGAAGGGACATTTATCATGAAAATGGAAGCAAAAAAAAAAAAAAAAGCCAGGGTAGCAGTACTTTCATCAGGCAAAATAAACTTTAAAACAAAGACAAATAAGAGACCAAGAAAGGCATTGCAGAATGATAAAGGAATCAATCCAACAAGCGGATACAACAGTTATAAATATCTACACATCCAACACTGGAGCACCTAAATACATAAAGCAAATTAATAATGGACATAAAGAAAGAAACTGATGGTAATAAAATAATAGCAGGGGACTTTAACCCATCACCTACATTAAAGGGTAGACCATCCAAGCAGAAAATCAACAAGGAAATAATGTCTTTGAATGACATATTGGACCAGATGGACATAACAGATATATATGGAACATTCCACCATAAACAACTAAGAACAACATTCTTTTCAAGTGCACATGGAACATTGTCCAGAATAGATCACAAATTAGGTCACAAATCTTTGGGACACAGCAAAAGCAGTTCTGAGAGGGAAATACATAGCAATTCAATTCTACCTTAAGAAACAAGAAAAAGCTCAAATAAACAATGTGATTCTGTACCTGAAGGAACTAGAAACAGAATAACAAACAAAGGCCAAGATGAGTGTAAGAAAGGAAATAATAAAGATCGGTGCAAAAATAAATGATATAGAAACTTAAAAATATAGAAAATATCAATGAAATGATGAACTAGTTCTTTGAAAAAAATAAACAAAATTGATTAACCCTTAGCCAGATTCATCAAGAAAAAAAGAGAAAGGACACAAATACAATCAAAAACAAGGGAAGAGAATTAACAAGTGACACCACAGAAATACAAGAATTATAAGACACTATGAGGAAAACTTATATGTCAACAAATTGGACAACATTGAAGAAATGGATAAATTCCTAGAAACATACAATCTTCCAAAAGTGAACCAGAAAGAAACAAAAAATCTACACAAACCAATTACAAGTAACCAAACCAAATTAATAATCAAAAAACTCCCAACAAACAGAAGTCCAGGACCAGATGGATTCACAGATGAATTCTACCAAACATTTAAAGAGGAGCTAATACTTACTCTTCTCAAACTATTCCAAAAAATAGAGGAAGGAAAGTTCCCAAATACATTCTAAGAAGTTAGCATTATCCTGAGACTAAAACCAGATAAAGACACCACAAAGAAATAAAACTACAGACCAGTATACCTGATGAACACAGATGCAAAAATCCTTAAAAAAATGTTAGCAAACTGCATACAATACATTAAAAAGATCATTCACCATGACCAAGCAGGGTTTATTTTGATGATGCAAGGATGGTTCGGTATTTGCAAATCAATCAATGTGAAACACTACATCAACAAAATCAAGACGTAAATTATGTAATCATCTCAGTAGATGCAGAAAAAACATTTGACAAAGTTGACACATATGATAAAAATTCTCAACAAGTGAAGTTAGAGATAACATACTTCGACATAATAAAGACCATTTTTGACAAACCCACAGCTAACATCATATTCAATGGGGAAAAACTGAAAGTTTTTCCTCTAAGATCAGGAACAAGACAAAGATGTTCATTCTTGCTACTTTTATTCAACATTGTCTTGGAAGTCCTAGCTATAGGAATCAGACAAGAAAAAGAAACAAGAGGCATCTATATTGGTAAAGTTAAACTGTCACTATTTGCAAATAGCAAGATACTATACATAGAAAAGCCTAAAATCTCAACCAAGAAACTACTAGAAGTAATAAGTGAATTCAGTAAAGTTTCAGGATCCAAAATTAATACCCATAAATTGGAAGTATTTCTATATGTCAATATTAAAGTAGCAGAAAAAATTTAAGAAAACACCATTTATAAATGTACCAAAAGGAATAAAATATCTAGGAACAAACTTAACCAAGGAGGTGAAAGACCTGTATTCCAAAAACTAGAAAATGTTGATAAAGGAAATTGAAAATGACATAAAAAATGGAAAGATATTCCATGTTCATGGATTAGAAAAATTACTATTGCTAAAATTCCCATACTACACAAAGAAGTCTACAGATTCAGTGAAATCCCTATCAAAATTCCAACTGCATTTTTCACAGAACTAGAACAGATAATACTAAGCAAATAATAATAAACAAATAATACTAATACTAAACAAATAATACTAAAATCTGTATGGAAGCACAAAAGACCCCAAATAGCCAAAGCAATCTTGAGAAAGAACAAAACTTGAGAAAGAACAAACCAAATCACAATCCTAGATTTCAAGATATACTACAAAGCTTTGGTAATCAAAACAGCATGGTATTGGCACAAAAACGGACACGTAGATCAACATAACAGAACAGTGAGCCCAAAAATAAACCCTCTATTATACAGTCAATTAATCTTTGGCAAAGGAGGGGAGAGTATAACAATGGGGAATAAGTGGTGCTGGGAAAACTGGACAGCTTCATGTAAAAGAATAAAAGTGGATCACCTTTAAATACCATATATGAAAATAAACTCAAAATGGATCAAAGACCTAAATGTGAGAACTGAAACCATAAAAATCCTAGAAAAGAACATAGGCAATAATTTCTCTAACATCAGTCATAACAACATTTTTCTAGATGTGTATCCTCAGGCAAGGGAAACAAAGCAAAAATAATATAAAACTAACTAACTAACTAAATAAATAAATAAAATTAATTAATTAGAATAAAAGCTTTCACACAGCAAAGAAAGCCATCAACAAAACAAAAAGACAACTTATTAAATGGGAGAATATATTTATAAGTTGTATGTACAATAAGGGGTTAATATTCAAGCTATATAAAGAACTTACACAACTCACACCAAAAAGCAAACCATCTGTTCAAAAAGTGGGCAGAAGACCTGAATAGACATTTTTCCAAAGGAAACACATGGCCAACAAACACATGAAAAGATGCTCTACGTCACTAATTATTAGGGAAATGTAAATAAAAACCACAATGAGATATCAACTTATACATGATAAAATAGCTAAAGTCGGAGGCACCTGGGTGGCTCAGTGAGTTAAAGCCTCTGCCTTCGGCTCAGGTCATGATTCCAGGGTCCTGGGATCCAGCCCCGCATCAGGCTCTCTGCTCAGCAGAAAGCCCGCTTCCCTTCCTCTCTCTGCCTGCCTCTCTGCCTACTTGTGATCTCTTTCAAATAAATAAATAAAATCTTTAAAAAAAAATCTTTAAAAAATAAATACATAAAATAAAATAGCTAAAGTCAAAAAGATGAGAAATAATAAGTATTGGAGAAGATACGGTGAAAAAGGAAAACTCATGCACTGTTGATGGGAATGTAAATTAGTACTGTCACTGTGGAACACAGTATAAATGTTCCTCAAGAAATCAAAAGTAGGAATATCACATGATCCAATAATTCCACTATTAGGTATTTACCCAAAGAAAATGAAAATACCAATTCAAAAAGATATATACACCTCCATGTTTATTGCAGCATTATTTATAATAGCAAAGATATGGACACACTCTAAGTGTCCATCAATAAATAAATGAACAAGAGATGTGATATAGAGATAAATAGATGATAGATTAGATAGATATAGATACATACATGCATATACATACACACACATACACACTAGAATATTACACAGCCATAAAAAAAGAATGACATTATGTCATTTGAGACAACATAGATGGACCTAGAAGGTATTATGCTAAATGAAGTAAGTCAAACTGAGAAAGACAAATACCATACGATTTCACTCATAGTAGAATCTTTAAATAAATAAATAAACAAAAAAGCAGTATCAGACCTGTAAATACAGAGAACAAACTGATGGTTGCCAGAGGGGAGGAAATGGGGAAATGGGCAAAATGGTTAAGGCGAGTGGGAGATACAGGCTTCCAGTTATGGAATGAATGAGTCACAAGAATAGGCACAGCACAAAGAATATAGTCAATGGTATTGTAAAAGGGATTTACCATGTATCAGGACAGATGGTAGCTATACTTGGGGTGAACATAGCATAATGTAGAAACTTGCTGAATCTCTATGTTTTACAGCTGAAACTAATGTAACATGTATGTCAACTACATAGATAGATAGATAGATAGATAGATCGATCGATCGATTGATCTTTGGAGCCCATGGTCAAGGAAGGCTATTAAATAGGAAAGCGTTTCTTAAAAAGTTTTGAAGATAACTAGTTTTCCAAGTAGAAAAAGAAGTAAAGGCATTTTATGTGTGGGGGGAGAGTAAATTAAAGTCACAAGAACAGTACATATAAGAACGTATTGTGTAAACAAGTAATTTTGTGTAGCTAGAAGTAAAATTAAAAGGAGAGTGTGGCAGGAATGGATCATGGAAGCTTATTTTAACATCATGTTAAGATTTGATCTATAGGCAGAGCCACAAAAACATTGTACACAGCAAGTGACATGATGAGATACCCATTTCATAGAGCTGATATGGCCCCCACATGCTGAATAGCCAGTGGGGGGACATCAGAGCTTTGTTTCTTATACAATAGAGCTGATATGGCCCCCACATGCTGAATAGCCAGTGGGGGGACATCAGAGCTTTGTGGAGCATAGGCAACCAAGTGTTCTGCTTTCACGCTATGAGGGCTGGAATGGGCTGCTAGACTGGCCCCAAATCCACCTTTGCAAAACCAGAGAGGTGAAATCTCTGTTCTAGCACTTTATTATTTTTTTTTAATTTCTCCACTTTTTTTTAATTAATTTTTTTTAATAAACATATATTTTTATCCCCAGGGGTACAGATCTGTGAATCACCAGGTTTACACACTTCACAGCACTCACCAAAGCACATACCCTCCCCAATGTCCATAATCCCACCCCCTTC
>NW_026741275.1:0-5525 GCF_022355385.1 Mustela nigripes
GGAGGCTGAGTTGAAATGGACTCTCCCGTGGATGTGTTCTAATATGACTTTGCGTCTATGGAGACGTGGAATGAAGCGGTGGCACTGGGGCCCTGAAGGGTTCTCCTAAAGAGAGGCTTTCACACAGCTCCATCGTGCAAGTTTCCCATGTGTAGATGAGATTTGTTCTGATGGGTGAGTCAAGAAACAGCCATATGCTGTTATTGAAATCCAGGCCTTTGAGGACAGATGACTGGAAACCAAAGCAATGGATCCGATATGATCCTAGAGGCCTGTTTGTTCCTTTTTACATCTGGGGACATCAGTCTACGGGTCTGAGTGCAGGTAGGTGCTCAGATGGGCCCTGATTGCACCTGTTTGTCCTGGGAAGCCACAAATATTGGGATGGCCTCAGGGACTTTGGAAGTTTATCCTATTAGTAGGGTTGTGGCCATTGGAATGGGCACATACAGTTCCCGTGGAGAGGGCAAGCACAGTCGTCAGTTTTGGCTCCAAGGGCCTGAGCCTGTAGGGTGTGTAGGCGCGGTCTGTTTGGACAGTTGTCTGAAAACACAAACTCGGCTTATGTTTCGGGTCATAATTATGGCAGGACTGATCTACAGACCATGAGGAGAACACTTCGGGATATGTAGAAAGGGCGAGTGTGAGGCTCTTGCTCAAGTTTTTGTCTCTGGATATCGTGTCACTCATGGTCGTGAAATTCCCGTGTGAATTCATGGGAAATGGACGAGTCTTACTCTGTGGGGGATTGGCCGCGTCCAAAGAGTTTGGGGTCATTCTGTGGGATGGAATAAGTCCGTTGTTCAGTTGTTGTTGATTTGTTTTGTTTTGTTTTTCAACCACAGGTGTCCCACCAAATGAGGGATTCCAGAGTAAGACTTGGGGACGGCGACTGGACAACGAGAAATCTGGTTAAAAATTGGGGCCTAGGGACATGTCAAGCCCATTATGACATCTAATGCTCTAGCCCCTGAGAGGACGTCCTAGAAGCCAGGACTCACGCTGAGGGTCACAATGCGTGTTTATGCCCTCTTCGCACTCAAGAATGGGCGGGGCCTCAGGGTGAATGCTGGTTTCTCCTAGACTGAACGTTGGACAACATGCCAACCACAAGGTTTCTTGCCATGGGTAAGGAAGATTTCTGATTTCTACATCTCAGTGATCCGTGGGAAGTGATTGGAGATAAGATCTAGGTTCTGAAGCCTGAAAACTGAGGTAGGGAAGAGATGTTGACCTAAGACCATGGCGGGTCTGATGGGCTCAGTGTGCGGTCAGCTGTCTGGGTGTTGGTCACGAGGTTCGGGCTCAGGTTGTCAGACAGTGCATTAGTGCCCAGGTTAGACTATATATTTTGGGTGCCTTCGAGTGCCGTGTAGGTTCTTATCTGACGAACTCTTCAGGATATGAGGAATGAGCGAGTCTGAGGCGCGTGCTCAGCCTTTTGTCTCTGGATTTTGTATCAGCGATGGCCGTGGAATGTTGGGGAGGCCTCATGGGCCATGGACGAATCGTGCTCTCTGTGGACTTGTCCCGATGCCAATTGCTTTTCGTCAATCTGTGTGATGGGAGGACTCTTTTCAGGTTTGTTTCGTCAGGTGTCCCACCCAAAGAGGAATTCCAAAGCAGAGCCCTGGTGAAGAGTGAAGGGACAACCCGAACTATGGTTAAAAATTGGGGCCTAGGGGCTTGGCAAGCCCAATATGCTGTCTCTCCATCCAGCCACTGAGAGGCCTTACCTGAGGACTGGGCTCAGGCTGAGGGTCACAATATGTGTTTGGAACCAATGTGGCCCGCAAGCATGGCGGGGCCTCATGGGCCACACTGGTTCAACTACACTGAACCTTGGACAACATGCCAACCAAAAGGTTTCTTGGCCTGGGAAAGAGTTCTGATTTCTGCATCATTTTCAAACCCGGGACGTGATTGGAGATAAGGTCTAGGTTCTGAAGCCTGAAAACCGAGGTTGAGAAGAGATGACGAACTAAGGCCAAGGCGGGTCCGATGTGCTCAGTGTGTGGCCAGCTGTCTAGGTGGGGCCAGGAGGTCCAGGCTCAGGCTGTGTCAGAAAGGGCAATAGTGCCCAGGTCAGCCTATATATTTGGGGTACAGCCGAATATCGTGCAGGTAGATCCTCATTTGGGGTTTATGGGTAGCCCCGGAGGGCAATGTTTTTCTTCTGGAGGGCAGACAGAGTGCTGCATTGTAGTTCTGGATTGCCTAACTGGAGGGCTTGTGGGCCAGTAGTCTGAGAACGGAAGTCTGAGAACCCAAGCTAGGCCTAGGTTTCTGGGTGAGGATATGGCAGGCACAATATACAGACCTGAATCGAGATCTCGTGTTTCTGAAGTCATGGCGAGGATCAGACGATCGCCTTCTTGAAGGGGGAGTGGAACACGAGGCCATGGGGGTTTTCCCACGATGGGAGTTCTGAGAAGCTCCCAACTGCAAAGATTCTTCTGCAGGACAATTGAGACCTGTTGATTGGCTCCAGTACAATGATTCCGAGCAGGGTTCTAAGGATGGATGGCTGGGTAGCCCACCTCGCATTCCAATTGTCTCCAAGCAACAAGACAGGTTAGATCTGCAGGATCTTGGGGAGTAACCGAGGAGGCTCAGTTGAAATGGACTCTCCCGTGGATGTGTCCTAATATGATTTTGTGTCTATGGAGACTTTGGAATGAAGCGGTAGAACTGGGGCCCTGAAGTGTTCTCCTAAAGAGAGGCTTTCACACACCTCCATTTTGCAAGTTTCCCAGGTGTAGATGAGATATGTTCTGATGGGTGAGTCAAGAAACAGCCATATGCTGTTATTGAAATCCATTCCTCTGAGTAGATATGCCTGGAAACCAAAGCAATGGATCCGGTAGGTGCCTAGGGGCCTGTTCATTCCTTTTTACCTCTAGGGACATCAGTCTACGGGTCTGAGTTCCGGTAGGTGCTCAGATGGGCCCAGATTGCCCCGTTTGTCCAGGGAAGCCACAAATATTGGGATGGCCTCAGGGACTTTGGAGGTTAATCCTCTTAGTAATTTTGTGGATATTGGAATGGGCACACACAATTCCATTTGAGAGGGCAAGCAGTGTCGTCAGGTTTGGCTCCAGGGCCCTGAGACTGTAGGGTGTGTAGGCCAGGGCTATTTGGACTGTTGTCTAAAAACACAAAGTCGGCTTATGTTTCGGGTCATAGGTATGGCAGGACCGATCTACAGACCATGAGGAGAACTCTTCGGGATATGAAAAAAGGGCGAGTGTGAGGCTCTTGCTCAAGTTTTTGTCTCTGGATATCGTGTCACTCATGGTCGTGAAGTTTCCGGGTGACTTCAAGGGAAATGGACGAGTCTTACTCTCTGGGGGTTTGGCCCCGTCCAAAGAATTGGGGTAATTCTTTGGGAAGGAAGAAGTCCGTTGTTCTGTTGTTGTTGATTTGTTTTGTTTTGTTTTTCAACCTCAGGTGTCCCACCAAATGAGGGATTCCAGAGTAGAGCCCTGGGGAGGGGCGACTGGACAACCAGAAATCTGGTTAAAAATTGGGGCCTAGAGGCATGGCAAGCCCAATATGCTCTCTCTCCATCCAGCCACTGAGAGGCCTTACCTGGGGACTGGGCTCAGGCTGAGGGTCACAATGTGTGTTTGTGACCAATGTGGCCCGCAAGCATGGGAGGGGCCTCATGGGCCACACTGGTTTCAACGACACTGAACCTTGGACAACATGCCAACCACAAGTTTTCTTGCCATGGGGAAAGAGTTCTGATTTCTGCATCATTTTCTAACCTGGACCGTGATTGGAGAGAAGGTCTAGGTTCTGAAGCCTGAAAACCGAGGTTGAGAAGAGATGACGACCTAAGGCCATGGCGGGTAGGATGTGCTCAGTGTGCGGCCAGCTGTCTGTGTGGGGCCCGGAGGTCCAGGCTCTGGCTGTGTCAGAAAGGGCAATAGTGCCCAGGTCAGCCTATATATTTGGGGTAGAGCCGAATGGCGTGCAGGATGATCCGCATTTGGGGATTCTGGGTAGCCCCAGAGGGCAATGTTTTTCTTCTGGAGGGCAGGCAGAATGCTGCTTTGTAGGTCTGTGTTGCCAAACTGGAGAGCTTGTGGGCCAGTAGTCTGAGGACGGAAGTCTGAGAACCCAAGCCAAGCCTAGGTTTCTGGGTGAGGATATGGCAGGCACAATCTACAGACCTGAATCGAGATCTCCTGCATCTGCAGTCAGGGCGAGGATCAGACGATCGCTCAGTTTGGACATTCTGTCCCTGATGGACCCCTCTTGAGGGGGGGGGTGCATCACGAGGCCATGGGTGTTTTCCCATGATGACAGTTGAGAAGTTCCCAACTGCAAAGTTTCTTCTGCAGGACAATTGAGACCAGTTGATTGGCTCCAGGACAATCATTCTGAGCAGGGTTCTAAGGATGGATGGCTGGGTAGCCCACCTCGCATTCCAATTGTCTCCATGCAACAAGACAGGTTAGATCTGCTGGATCTGGGGGAGCAACCGAGGAGGATCTGTTGAAATGGACTCTCCCGTTGATGTGTCCTAATATGATTTTGTTTCTATGCAGACCTTGGAATGAAGCGGTGGTACTGGGGCCCTGAAGGGTTCTCCTAAAGAGAGGCTTTCACACAGCTCCATCGTGCAAGTTTCCCATGTGTAGATGAGATTTGTTCTTCTGGGTGAGTCAAGAAACAGCCATATGCTGTTATTGAAATCCAGGCCTCTGAGGAGAGATGCCTGGAAGCCAAACCAATGGATCCGGTAGGTGCCTAGTGGCCTGTTCGTTCCTTTTTACCTCTGGGGACATCAGTCTACGATATGAGAGCAGGTAGGTGCTCAGATGGGCCCAGATTGCCCCTGTTTGTCCTGGGAAGCCACAAATATTCGGATGGCCTCAAGGACTTGGAGATTTATCCTCTTAGTAGGGTTGTGGCCATTGGAATGGGCATATACAATTCCCTTGGAGAGGGCAAGCACAGCCGTCAGGTGTGGCTCCAGGGGCCTGAGCCTGTAGGGTGTG
The DNA here is from genome assembly GCF_022355385.1 of Mustela nigripes. Taxonomy (NCBI): domain Eukaryota; kingdom Metazoa; phylum Chordata; class Mammalia; order Carnivora; family Mustelidae; genus Mustela; species Mustela nigripes. Next base: position 5,010 of record NW_026741275.1, read on the forward strand.
TAGGATAGGGCTGTTTGGACAGTTGTCTGAAAACACAAACTCAGCTTATGTTTCAGCTCATAGGTTTGGCAGGACTGATCTACAGACCATGTGGAAAACTCTTCAATATATGAAAAAAGGGCGAGTGTGAGGCTCTTGCTCAAGTTTTAGTCTCTGGATAACGTGTCACTCATGGTCGTGAAATTTCCGGGTAACTTCATGGGAAATGGATGAGTCTGACTCTCTGGGGGTTTGTCCCCGTCCAAAGAGTTTGGGGTCATTCTGTGGGATGGAAGAAGTCCGTTCTGTTGTTGTTGATTTGTTTTGTTTTGTTTTTCTACCACAGGTGTCCCACCAAATGTGGGATTCCAGAGTAGATCCTTGGGGAGGGGCGACTGGACAACCAGAAATCTGGTTTAAAATTGGGGCCTAGGGACATTTCAAGCCCATTATGACATCTAATGGTCCAGCCACTGAGAGGACGTACTAGAGGACAGGACTCACGCTGAGGGTCACAATGCGTGTTTATGCCCTCGT
>NW_026741276.1:0-5525 GCF_022355385.1 Mustela nigripes
TATGCTGAGTGAAATAAGTCAAGCAGAGAGAGTCAATTATCATATGGTTTCACTTATTTGTGGAGCATAACAAATAACATGGAGGACATGGGGAGAATGAGAGGAGAAGGGAGTTGGGGGAAATTGGAAGGGGAGATGAGAGACTATGGCCTCTGAAAAATAGTCTGAGGGTTTTGAAGGGGCGGGGTGTGGGAGGTTGGGGGAGCCAGGTGGTGGGTACTGTGGAGGGCACATATTGTATGGAGCATTGCATGTGGTGCATAAACAATGAATTCTGTTACACTGAAAAATTAAAAACTAAAAGAACTCATGTTTCATTGGAAAAGCATAATGTGTAAGCATTTGTCCTGGGCACATGGAGCACAGAAACATGACCTGGGATGCCAAGCTGTTCCTTGTCGTTGCACACTGAAATAAAGTTCTCGGACACCAATCTGAGCGGTTGTGCAGGGCTGCCTCTGCAATGGAGAGCAGCAGCAGCTGAGTCCTGCACATACCATTTATTTATTTATTTGCTCATTTATTTATTTATGTCAGAAATGCAAGGACAGATGCCTCCAAGTGTGGGAAAGAAGTACAAAGGGCAAAAATAATGAATGCTGTTATGCTGAAAATAAATAAATAAAAAGAAACTGTAAGAAGTACAAAGGGATGGCAAATATCTTGAAGCAAATTTGCATTTTCCCATGTGCAAAGGCATGCAGGGAGTCAGTCATGGGATAAGGGAGGAGTGGGTTGTATGGGCTGGCAATTGCCAGGTGCAGAAAGAGGAGACTGGGGGTTACATTCTTTCCTAGCTCCTAACTTATGCCCTACCCCCAGGGATTATGGGGTCCCGCTCTTATCCCACCATTGCATTCAATAGCTCGAGAACAAGAACTCTGCTGCTGTTCCATCTGCTTCCACAGTCACTCGTTAGGGCTTACAACATATTTTCTAAGAGTAACTCCAAGTGCCTCATACCAAAAACCACTACAGAGGAACAGAACATGGGTCAGGTTTTCTTCCTTTCAAGGTTTTGAGGGCAGGAATGTGCAGCTGATGGTATAAAGGTCGGTGCAGGCTGTGTACCTGCACTGACCAGCCTAGTAGCTACTTGTCACAGGCATTATTCAAAGTTAAATTAATTAAAATTAAGTAAGGTTAAAAATTCAGTTCTTCAGTTACACACTTCAAGTGGCCAATGAGCATGTGTGACTACCGTGCTTGAGAGGACAGAGAAGATGCCCATTGCCACAGAAAGTTCTATTGCACAGCATTGTTCTAGTTACACTGGCGTTAGCTTTCTTCTGGACACTTCTAAAAGAAGTTTCCTTGGTTTCAGTTTTTATTACAGTTGTATTTGTTCACCAGTTGAGGGAGTCCTGATAATCATTCCTTACATGTAAGTATTTCCCAGTCACAAAACTCTTTATTTTCAATATTGATTAGTTTGCAGCACGGTCAGCATTCATTTGTTATTGCTACACATTAGTTTCACATAGCCTAATTTCCATCTTTGGGCTTCTCTTTATGAATAAGACTATTTTTTTTTCTTATTGTAAACCAGTTTGAAAGCAGTTACACCTGTTGAGCTAGTTGGGCTTGAGAGGCATCATTGGTTTCTAAGATCACAGCCCATTATGTCAGTGTGGTTATCCCATGAATATTCCTGGCAATACATGAAAATACTAGGCTTTAGTGCAACTTCACTAGAGTCAAGTGTATCTGAACTGAAGGTTTGTTCAGAAGCCCAGAGATTCAACTAAAAGTAAATGGATGTGTCCACATGTCATTTTGAGAAAAGTTTGTGATGCCTTTTGAATCATCCTTCTAGAGAGAGATTCCGTTCTTGGGCCCATCGAGTCCAGCACTGATGTTCTCCACTCTTGCTCATGCTCATGTATAGGTTGAATGGAAAAGCCAGGTAGACCATCTTCCCTATAGCTCTATTATGGAAAGACAACTGTAGGCATATACCACTCATTCTCCTTCAAGAAAAGTGTGACAACTAGGTATTGAGAACTCCAGCACAATCAAAGAGAAAGCAAATACTGAAATGAACTGGAGTTGGTCTGAGCCAGAAACAGCTTTATTGGAAAGTTCCGAACTCAGAACAAACTAATGTTTTTATTTGAGGTCATATGCATGACCTCAAATGATTTTCCTTAAGCTAAATGCTCTGTGATGTCAAGAAAGACCAAGTCCCACCAGTATGACAGCACTAAAATGTCTGTGGTCCTTTTAAAAACCAGAATTGGTTTCACATTTCAGACTTACCACTGAAATGAAATCTTATTTTAGTGATGCTACTATTTCTGTGAAAATAACCACAAAGACTTGCTTTCCAGGTCATGGCGCATGCCTATTTGCCACCCAGATTTCATCACTGCTGAAGAATCTTGGGGAAACAGCTCAGCTGAGGGGGAGGGAGGATCCCTGCTGATCAAAGACTTGGCTGGTTCCTCTGGATCCCAAGAGAAGGGGAAACCTCTGGACAGTGCTCATATCAGGTTCCGTCTTTTGAAGCTGAGGTAGGAAGACTTCGAGTGCTGGCACTGGCACAGGGTGATGGTTGCACAGAGCATCCCTGGGATGGGCTGGGGGCGGTTCTCAGCCTCACTGCATCCTTCCCAACCAGCAGAATGAAGTTGAGGAAGAAGGGTTTTCACATTTGGCCAGGCTGTTCTTTTCCTGAAAGGTTATCTACATCTTCTCCAGGACCTAGAAGATACGTAAGGAAGCACTGCTAATCAGCATGGGACCTGTAGGGCTACAGGACAGCCCGATTACAGACATAAATGACTAACATTTATCTATCTACACTCCTTCTAGTTTGTGTTGCGGGGGTTCTTCATGGCATGACCTCGGTTTGTAGATGGAATCAGTTCACTTTAGCAGTTCCTGTGGGGTTTGTTCATTTTATCTATCTATCTATCTATCTATCTATCTATCCTTATCATTTATCTATACCCATCATCTATCTATCTCTATCTTTATATGTATCTATTCATTTATTAAAATAAATAAATAAATAATTAATTTGACAGAGAGAGAGAGAGAGAGAGTACAGGGAGGGGGAGCAGCAGGTAGAGGGAGAAGCAGAGTCCCTGCTGAACAGAGATCCTGATGCAGGACTCGATCCCAGGACCCCAGGATCATGGCCTGATCTGAAAGCAGACACTTGACTGACTGAGCCACCCAGGTGTCCCCCCACCATGGTGTTTTAAAAACTGATATTATCCCTGGTAGTTGGTGATGAAACATGTTATTAGAAGGGTTGGCTCTAGTGCCAGGGCTCATCCTTCAGGAAACTGCTGTCCAGCCTGGTGTGAGTTGGGACCCTGAGGCTGTGAGAAAGGGGGTTTCTGGTAGTGGTGGTAGAAAGGCTATGCTTGCACACACAGAGGAGGGCTTAGGCATGCATGTATGTGGGAACACTGAGGGCATTATGTTGGACCATGAGAATGGTCTAGCCAGAACTGGAGCACTTTTGCTCTCTCCCTGCTTTGTCTACTGGGCTTTATAGGTACATTTACTTAAAGAAAGGTTTTGTTGAGAGACACATATTTGAAAGTGGCATCTCTAAGAACAGAATAAGGCTTGGGGACCAGGACTATCAGATCCTCATTCCAGATATGCTCTGAGGTAGCTGAGGCACCAGCAGAGGCAGACACATCCATTCAACTATCTCCTTGTCTCTTTCTGTTTCCCTCACTACACAGCCTTGCATGGGCTTCTACTAAGATGGTCTGTGGGAAAGCTCATGCATAGGTGAGAAGACAATTTGTAGCTATCAAATAATAGTATTATTATTTGTCTACATTAGGGTACCTGTCTTTTCTGAAACTGTTTGTAGACCTGATTAGAAATGTACCTATCTGCATGCCCAAATTGCACCTGTTTGTATGCTGAGAGGCCCACTCTCATTGTTCTATTGACCCTTCTATCAATCTTGAGAGGTAGATGAAGGAAGGGACTTCAGGGAGGATAAGGATTTTGCCTGGGGGCATGCAGCTTGTAAGCTGGGGGTGGGTAGGCCGGGATGTGTCCTCCATATCCTCCACCTGTTCTTGACTATGGAGATTGTGTTTCCCAACATGTTTCCCAGCCATGCATTGTTTTTTCATGATTGCTGATCTCAGCTGCCTGCATAAATGTGACAAATATTTGGCCACAAAGTCTGCTATGAAATTCAGTAAATTGTGTGAAAGTGTGTAAATAGGGATCTGGCCCTAAGGACCACCAGGATGGTGAGCTCTGACACTATTAACACCCTGCCGTAACTGATTGGTTCACAGCTTGAGAAGATGCCAGGTACTTCAACTGTCCCACACCATGGAGAAATTAAACCGAGTACATTTGGGACTTTACTTTCTGTAGTTGCTTTATCTTCTAGGATTCATGGAATAGTTGCATTGAGCTTGCCACTGAACTAAAAGACTTAATGTCATTTTTTTTTTTTAAAGATTTTTTATTTTATTAATTTGACAGAGAGAAATCACAAGTAGACGGAGAGGCAGCCAGAGAGAGAGAGAGAGAGAGAGAGGGAAGCAGGCTCCCTGCCAAGCAGAGAGCCCGATGCGGGACCTGATCCCAGGACCCTGAGATCATGACCTGAGCCGAAGGCAAGCGGCTTAACCCACTGAGCCACCCCGGCGCCCCAATGTCATTCTTTTTAACAGTTTAAAACATACCATGTATGGTCATTGGGAAACTTGTAAAACATATTTTGGGTTGTCAGCTTTGCTGTATATGGCCATTATGTAGAAAACAATTTGTGTTTAGGATAGCTAAATCAATGTCTCATGCTTTAAAAAAGAAGTATCATTTTGATTCCCATTTATTTGTTACTCTTTTTGAGTATAATTGACATAGGATGGTACATTAATTTCAGATATACAACACAGTGTTTCAACAAATGTATATGTTATGCTGTCTTCAAGTGTATTACCATTTGTCACCATGGAACGCTCTTGAAATACCAGACTATATTCTCTATGCTGTACCTTTTATTCCCATGTTTTGTACATTCTGTAACTAGAAGACTGTATCTCCCACTCCTTCTCACCCATTTTGCCCATCCCTCTACCTCCCTCCCTCTGGCAACCATTAGTTATTCTCTGTGTTTATAGGTTTCAGTCTGCTTTCTGTTTGTTTATTCATTTGTTTTGTTTTTTAGATTCCGTATATGAATGAAATCATTTGTTATTTGTCTTTCTCTGTTTGACTTATTTCACTTAGCATAATACCTTCTAAAACCATCCATGTTGTCACAGATGGCAAGATCTTGTCCTTTTTTATGGCTGAGTAATATTTCATTATATGTAAATGTAAACACCCCCCACACCCACATATTCTTTTTTTTAAATTTATTTTTTATTTATTTTCAGCTTAACAGTATTCATTATTTTTTCACCATACCCAGTGCTCCATGCAATCTGTGCCCTCTATAATACCCACCACCTGGTACCCCAACCTCCCACCCCCCTGCCACTGCAAACCCCTCAGATTGTTTTTTAGAGTCCATAGTCTCTCATGGTTCA
>NW_026741277.1:0-5524 GCF_022355385.1 Mustela nigripes
CGGGACTTGTTTGTACCTGTCTATAAAAATCCTGCACCACCCCAGCCTGGTGTGCTTAGCTAGCAGGAGCTGCTGACCACCCGCAGGCCCCTGCGTAACAATAAAGAACCTCTTGCTGTTTGCATCCTGTGGCAGTGTTGGATTCTTGGGTAAGGGGATCCGCAGGTCTTTCATTTGGAGGTCCCACCGAGATCATCGGACTCCTGCCCAGGGATCCAACCGACTCTCACTGGGAGGTAAGCTGGCCAGCATTTAAATTTTAATAACTGTGTTCTTGTCTCCTGTCTCGTGTTCTTGTTTGTCCTCTGTCCTGCCTATACGCCTGTATAGGACTGTACTACTACGCGTAGTAGCTCTGTATTCTGGGCAGCTTGAGAAGGAGTTGACGAACTCGGACTTCTCCCCTGCCACCCTGGGGGACGCCCCAGGGATCAGAGGGGCCCGGTTTTTTGGGGCCCCACAAGTATCCGAGGGATACGTCTGTCTGTAGGCCTCAGAGGAAACTTGCAGTTCCTCGCGGCCCTCTGAATCTGTACTTTCGGTGTTGCACCGAAATCGCACGCGTTTGTCTTTGCCGGCTTGTTAATTGTCTTGTGTCTTGTGTGCTTTTCTCGTCGCCCTTTGTGTTTCCCTTGATTAAGGTTAACTGGAGCCAACTGGGGTTGGTCTAACTCGAGACAGAGACTATAAGGAATATTCCCAAGCAGCTGCCGAAACTCTCTTTGTTTCGGGGAAGTTTCCCTGTGTTCTCTGGCCTGACTTGGACTGCTTAACCCCTCCCCCCTTGCTGGTGGGAAAGCATGGCGTCTGCTCCTCTGTTGGGGCTTAGGAGCTCCAAAACCGGGAATCCTTTCTCTGCCTCCTGGCGGCGCTTTGTTTCTTCTGTTTCCCCCTTACGTGTTTCTGTACCAACGTGTGTGCAGCCTGCATGACTGGCCTCTAGATCATGCACCACAGCTCCTTCTCTCTCCACTGTCAAGGAGCAAGAACAACACCCCCTCGACCTAACACCTCCCCACTCCAGATCTTCCCACGCATGTCTCAGGTAAACATTCAAAGTGGAGTGGGTCCAGGTGGAACATAAATCAGAGTTGGAACTAAGTTGAGTTTGTTGGTTTAATTAAGATAAGACGTGTCTTTGAAGTTACAGCAGTAAATGTGAAACTTTTGTTCTATCAGTTTACTGAAGGTCAGATAAGCTTGTGTTACTTGTTAAAATTTGTTAGCAAAGGAATAACTAAACTGATGGTTAATTGTCTGTCTCAAAGTTCTAATGGCTAATTGCTGAAATAGCTTTCAAAGTCTTTGGTAACCTGAAAGTTTTAAAGTTTCGCTTGGATGACAAATGGAATTGAATTGTGGACATCTATATCTTAACCAAACAGGATAAAAAGCTAAGTCGTTAATTACTGGATGTAGGTTTGTGCTTTTGACTTCTTACTGCAAAGAAACTAAGAGTATTTAAATCTGTTGGTAAACTTGTTTGCCACTTAACTGATTGATAAATTGCCACCTGAAGAATTCTGTTGTAACAGTTCACAATTAGTTAATAACTAAAGGTGTTTCTAAGAATACAAAGTTCTGCTTAGTGTAACTAAGACTGATGGAAATAAGGGAAACTATGTAGGAAAGTAGGAGATATGTAAGAAAGATTTAAGGAATGGGAATAAATTTTGTTGAAGGTAAAGGAAGATAATTTTGTCCTAAATGAGATGGTTGTTTGGAAGGAAATGGCTTGGGACAAAACCTGAATGCAAAGGAAAGTTGTAGAAGGTTTGTGAAGGGAGATCTTCAGAAAAGGAATTTTATCTATGGTCAAGAATGGATTAAGATTGAAATGAATGGGTTTTAAAGGTACATTGGTACAAGGCTGAAATTGTCTCTGTTCAAAAGGACAATGTTTTCTTAGATCAATTGATCTGCTGTTAAGAAAATGTAAATGGTTTTCTCTTTGCCAGCCCAGAAAACCCAGTTTCTATGTTTTGTTTTATTAGGTGTTTAACATCCCTAATTATATTTAGGCATATGCTTCAACACTTTCTAAGAGTTTAGCAAATGTTGACAAGATTTAAATTGTAAATCTCTTTAACTCAGGCTTTTTCTTGGTATGTGAAGTTGCTCATGAAGTACTACTGAACCAATGATAAACCTTGGATTACATTTGGGAAAATACTATAACTATTCTAGAGATTCTACTCACTTCCTAAAGTTTTAATGTTTTGAGAGATCACCGCTTGATACTGTAATTATGGAAATGTTATGTATCACAGAAATAACCTGATTTCCTTGCAGCTAAATTGTAAACTCCCGTGTCTCTTTAGCTCTAACCATATCCATTCTGAGTTTTTGGCATTTATAATTGTTTTAATTCTCTTGCAAAATGAGTTTTATCTTCAAGGAGATTCCTATCAAGGACTTACAGGACAAATACAGATATTTGATATACTTGAAAATCCTAAAACTGAAATGGGTAAGAATTTCCAAAACGGACTAAAGCCGCATTCACCAGAATTAGTAACATGGGACTAAATGAACTAAAAGATTATAGTGTTGTGTCTCTTAATGTTTTGTCTTACTTTAAACATTGCTGGTTCTCTTTAATGTTTGCTCTTCCAGACTAGGGATACTTCCTCCTAGTTATCTGTAATTTACAGAGATGTAAAAGTATTGATTTGCAAACAAATCAAAGCATTCAACTTTTCTCTCTATCTGAACCCTCTGAAACCAAAAGGTCTCAGTTAAGCATTCTTCCGTGGCAATCAGTCATTTGCATAAGTTCAATAAGAATCTGTTCTCCTTGTAACAGGACACCATTGGAAACATGGGTTATTTTACCAAGGCTTTGGCTGGAATGTCATATTTGAGAAAGACATGCATAGACTCAGATATGACCAGACAGCTTTAAAGGAACTAAGGTTGACTTTATGAAACCTGGAGCCATAAAGCCCCTTGGGACTGTTGGCCTGATACCTTGCTTACAGAGTTCCCAGCAGCCTCACCAGGTGAGTAAAGAATGTCACTCTTTGGTAGGTTCGGAGACTCAGAAGAGGCATTCACCCAAATCAACAGGTATTGCGGGCATGCCTGATGGCAAGTACAGGGCTTGGCTTCTGGCCCGGAGAGGCTACTAAAAGTTTAACCTAGAGATTCCTTATAAGAAGTTCCAGCAAAGCAGATTCTAAAAGATCTATATGATCACACTCACTGTTCTTGCTGAGCTTATGTAAATAATGGGCCAAGTTTGTAAAAACTGGATTTGTTTCACAAGTGAATCAGTCCTGATTTGGCTATCTCTGTAAATGAGGGTTATTTTAGAGAGAAAAATTGTTTTAGTAATGATGAAGTCCCAGAACCTAAGTCAGGTTCGGTGGGGAGAGGTTCGGAGCTGAAGACTAAAGAAAGAATTCTTAAGACATCTTTGGTGCAAAATGGTGGTTTATTAAAGCACGGGGACAGGACCCGTGGGCAGACGGAGATGCTGCTGCCCCGGGTTGTGAGGAGTGGCTGGTTATATACACAGGAGTTGGGTAGGTGAGGACAAAGGGTTGTTCAGAAGGGCTATTGGGATAAAGAAGACTGTCAGGATATGGAAGGCCTGGTTACTATCAAGCCAAGGCCACTTTCCCTCTAATGAGGCACTAACATAAAGACAATTGGGAGTCTCCTGGTGGAATGTTACATTCCTGCTATCAAACGTCCTTGTTAGTGAGATTTAGGTCTTAAAAGAAATTTAACTTTATTTACTTTTCCTTCTACCTCCGTCTCCTTCGGTTTTTTATGGAGGGGAGGGTGACGTTAGGGCTTGAGAAACTGAGTTATGTATCTTTGGAAATTGGGCTATTGATAAGGTAACTTCTTTGTTGTAAATCTCAAGGACATTTATAAACCAAGAGAGACTCCTGCCTTGCAGGACTATGATCTCTGCAAGTTAACTATTTGTTCTTCTTTTAGGGCAGTCAGGGGTGCCTGTGGAATGTCACACATATTACCAAGGGGAGTGGGTGGAGAGGGGGTGCAAGGTGCCAGCCCCTGCTCCGTCCTCAGCCAGCCTCCTGCTCCCTCATCAGTAACACACCTTTATGGATGTTAAATTCTAGATTTGATTGTCTTTAAATGTTTACCTAAGCTAAACAATTTGAGGTAAACTTCAGAGAAGTTGTACAATAGCTCCTTTAGTCGATCTTACTGTTTTGTGGGGATATTCGCAGACCCCACGGCACATGATTAAACAACTGGAAAATGGGATTAATTCCCTACAATTATATAACTTAACTAACACCTTGTGTGTGGCTGGGATAATGAAATTGCCTAAAAGCCAACCTGTCACACTCCATAGGATTAACTATGGACTTGGAGGCACCGTGGATGACCCCACTTTCTTTATGAGTGGATTGAATGATGCATGGGGAACTCCCCTTATCTCTTGACAAGTTTTCTCCCACTTGACAATGATCCTCTGTAATCAGGATATTGTTAAGGCTGGACCACTCAAAGGTCTTCTTATTGGTTTCATCCCTTAGTCATATTTATCCTAGAGGCCACCTCTGTTGAGGTGCAATTGCAAACAGATGCTTTAGCTAAGCATAGAACAGCCCTAATAAAAGAGCCTCAAAGCTCACTATGGGACAGTCCTTGACTGTAATGATGTCACATCAGGTTCAGATTTGTCTTAGAAGCCAAAGGCCACCAATGGATGAGGGAGGCCAACTAATTAAATATTGGACTATACTTATAGATATGCCAGAAATAATACTTAAAATTTGTCAAACTTTAAACCTAGTTACCTGTATGCCTGAACCTGACCACTGTACTTCTTCCTCTATAGAGCAAAAATGGTTATTGATCTTGCTTACTCTATATGGCCAGATTTAAGATGCCCCTGTTAAAAATATGAATGACAGTTGGTTTTCTGATGACAGTAGTTTTCATAGAAAGAATAAGAAAAGCTAGGTGTGCCATAGTGCTCACTAGCACTTTGCAATTGCCAAAGCCTAAGAATAAACATTAACACTGACTTGGGCTTCTTATTCTTATCGCCTTATTAACCTTAATATGTTGCTTTGTTCACTGTTTCTCTGCTTGGTGCCGAGACTCCATTGCTACAATGACTACACCACAACAGACGATCCTTATCGCGCCCGAGGACGCCTCTTCACTGTCAGCGCTGGATTCAGCTGCCTCCACCTTTCGTAACTCCCTTATACATTCCTACCCTGATCAATATTGACCCCAGTAGGTAGGGACAGCTTTGCGCCCCTATTCAGCACGAAGAAGTTACAGAAGATGAGACCTTCCACCTTCAACCCCCTTAAAGATTTAAGGGTCAAGATTGTTCAGGGGGAAATGAAGGAGCAGGAGGCTGGCTGAGGAGAAAGCAAAAGCTGGCGCCTTGTACCCCACTTAGTGCAAGAAAAGGACAAATGGATATAAGATTCTATCCATGATCAAGAAAAAGGGGGGAATGAAAGACCCCCCCACACCGTCGTTAACTAATTAACTGCTCTTTTGTTGTGTAAGAGTACCC
>NW_026741278.1:0-5521 GCF_022355385.1 Mustela nigripes
CCCATAGCTGTCCCTCAGGTGACCCTGAATTCAGGTGGTACTTCTTCCTAGTGGAAACTTGGGCACCACACGGTCTAGTCAGCTGGTCACCACAGATTGCCAGTCTGGAGGGTGCCAGCCCAAGTGGAAATGGCCGTCCTCTCCACCCCCCACCTGTGACAAAAAAGGGCTGTGTTTCGGGTCCCATTGGTGTCTTCCCTAGTGGCCACCTGGCTGGGCACTGGGGCCATAGCTCACTCCATAGGTGCTACCCGAGATTTATCTGAACAGCTCTGAACAGCCATGGAAGTCTCAGCTGAGTCCTTGGCATCTCTACAATGAAAGATTACTTCAGTGGCCCAGGTAGCCCTACAGAACCAGCGAGCCCTGGACCTGTTCACTGCAGACAAGGGAGGAACCTGTTTATTCCTCAATGAAGAATGCTGCTATTATATCAACGAATCCAGTGTAGTTGAAACAAATATCAGTGCCCTGACAAAAATCTGCGACTCCCTTGGTGGCCAGCATCAACCTGTAATAAAACCCTCTCAATGGTGGCTCTCCCCCTTAACGACCTGCCTCCTTCCAATCCTAAGTCCCATTATTCTCTTCTGTCTATTAGGATTTATTACCCCGTGTGTTCTTTGCTTCATTCAGGAATGCATACGTGAGTTTTCCAAGGTTTCCACTGTCAACGAAGTCCGCCCGGATCCCTATACCTGCCTATCCACATGCAAAGGACCCTATGATGATGCCCCATTAACAGCAGGAGGTAGCGAGATCTGAGTCGCTGCCCCCATTACACCAAAAAGGTCGGAATGTTGGGTTGGCAGGCTCCGGGAGTGCAGGAGGAACAATAGAAATGACCACCGGCTCCAGAGGCTCCTGGAGTGCAGGAGGAACATTGGAAATGACTGCTGCCGGGTCCCGCCGTCTTCCAGCCCCCCCTTTTCCTTCACCCTTGACTCTCCCACCAAAAGGATGTATGTGCAGGTCACATCTCCATAGGTAACCTGATACTCATGCAGGAAACAGATAAAAGACCCCCACCAACTCCCTCCCAGTGTGACTTCCCCCTCTCCCTTTCCGGAGTCAAGGAACCTCTCCTGAGGGTGCCCACCTCCTCCCAGAGCAACTTTCCTGGCTCCCCTTCTCTTGAGCCCTGAAACTTCGCAGGAGAGTGCCTTTAATAAATCTTGCCTTGCACCCACTTTGCCTGGCGTGTTTATCTCGCCTATAAAACCTTACAGAAGGTTTTGCGAGATGGTGGGGAGTGGTCAACCCTTGTTAGAATTACTGACTACCATGAAGGCAGTGTACCACTGTTTACACCGTATTCCTGATGGATTTGCACTTCATTGGAAACATTTTCTTTTCTTTTTTTTTTTTTAAGATTTCATCCGTTTCTTTGACAGAGAGAGCGATCACAAGTAGACAGAGAGGCAGGTAGAGAGTGAAGTGGATGAAGGCCCCCTGCTGAGCAGAGAGCCCAATGCGGGGCTCGATCCCAGGATCCTGAGATCATGTCCTGAGCTGAAGGCAGAGGTTTAACCCACTGAGCCACCCAGGCGCCCCAATTAGGAACATTTCCTATGAGGTACAGCGTTGACCTTCTCTAACAGAAAGGTGCCATGTGCGTTCATGGCATGGCCCCAGGTCAGCAGCCAGGATGTATGGTATTGTACGGGAACAGAACTGTCTTTGAAAGTGATAGAAACACATCATGGTGAGCTCCATGACAATAGCCGAGGTCCTGAGTGACCCACTGGGTGTTGGATGTTGGGTGGGGTAGTGGGGTCTGTTAATCTGTCTCATAAGGTCCTGTGGAACTCAGGGACACCCACCTGTCTGTTGAGTTTTGTGGATACAGGTAGACAGCAGTATCTGGTCAAGCACAAGGGTTGCACTGGACCACCACCAGAGGGGCAGTGTGCCCAGGGAGCACTCCATTTCCATAAAAATAGACCAGGTTCTGTGACCATGATTCTTAGCAGTAGCATGGGGAAAGGAGGTCGGTAGTGGTGCACACTTCCTAGGGTTGTGGTCAAGACTAGTTTAGAGCCCACTGAAGTCAACCATACCTGGCACAGAAGGAATCCAGTCACTGTAGCTGTGAGCACTGTGCCAGCTCTGATGCTGCTGCCTCCTATTTTTCATCATCTTTATAGACATGAGCCTCTGCTTTTGCCCCATGGCCTCCAGGGTATTGCCCTCCCTCCATCTGGCCCTCTCCTCTGCCCTGTGTAACATGATACCAGGGTACCTTCTCAAGAGGCAGCTCAGGCAGTCCCTTGATGGGACACTTCCATGGATCCTCTGTGAGTTGAGGACAATACCTTGCCCTGGAAGGGGGTTGCAGGTCCCCAGTCAAGAAAGCCGCATCTCTCTTTTCAGCCTGACCTCCCCTTCCCTCAGTCTTCCTCAGGGAAGATCTTCTCACTTCATGAGCTGAGAGCTCTGAACTTAAAAACGAATATCGTTTTATATTTCTCAATGCCTTAGTTCATCCATGGCATGACTTTCAAAACTGCCAGTGGGTTTTTAGCAGTCCCGGAGGTCTGCCTGCTCCAGGAGGGGATAACCTAGGAGTGGCAGCCTTCCTTCCCATCTCCCTCAGCATGTCCCTGATCCCTGGAGCCATCTGTCCCACTGAGGGTTGAGGGACCCAAGACCGCCCATCTTGAGCCCAGGCTGGGTCAGCTGCGTAGACTGATGTATATTAGTAGTGGTGGGAAGCTGGCATGGGCCAGGTGCAGACAATTTCTCCTTCTTTTCCCTTCTTCCCTTCCCACACAGAGGTAGCTCAGAACAGACTTCAAGCCCTATATCTCAAGATCCCATGACTCAGGCTCCCTGCTTTCAGCTGGTGACTTTAGTGGTTTCCTGTCGCTTCTGCCTCCAATACCCACTCCCATGGCCATTCCTAGATCAGGGGAGGGATCCAACCCTTGACTGTACTTGGTCTTCCTCCTGTCCCACACCCAGCCCACCCACATTTGTCTTCCAGGTATGTGCTTGGAAGCAAGCCCATCAACAGGAACTTATCAGCCAACAGAAACAGGTAATTACCACTGAATTAGAGATCCAGGGTGCATAACAAACCTGCTCTGAAAGCTGTCCCTTACTCTATGACAATCTCACACGAAAACAGAAACAATAATAGCTTTCTGGACAGTGAAGTGACATCTGTCTCTACTTACACTCTTGAAAGCATAGGTGCTGACCCTGGATGGAAAGGGATCCTGGCTCCTGTGGGCTACCATTAACAGAAAAAGTATAAGAATTCAGGGAAATTTGAATTCCAAGCATAGAGTGAATAATTATTGTACACTAAATACTCTCACAAGTAAGTCTTATGAACATTGCATAGCAAAAGTTTTTCCAAATAGTTTACTGAAAGAAAAAAAAAACTTTTTTATTGTTTATTTTAATTCAGGTAGAGTTAACATACAGTGGTACATTAGTTTCAGGTGTACAATGTAGTGATTCGGTGATTCTATGTCTTACTCAACGGATATCAAGAACAGTGTACTCTTAGTCCCCGTCATCCATTTCACTCATCCCTGCATCCACTTCCACTCTGGTAACCACAGAGTCGGTATTTTGCTTTGTATCTTCTTTCTCCTTTATTTATGTTTTTTCGTTTCTTAAATTCAATGTAAGAGTGACATTGAAAGGCATTTGTCTTGCTCCAACTGATGGGTTTCACTTAGGACAGTACTCTCTAGCTCCATCCATGTGTCTGCAAATGGCAAGATCTCATTCTTTTTATGGCTGAGTAATTTCCCACTGTGTGTGTGTGTGTATGTGTGTGTGTGTGTGTGTGTGTGTGTGTGTGTATACATATATCATCTCATTAATCAAATTATCAAGAAATACTTGGATTGCTTCCATATTGTAATATTGTAAATAATGTTGCAAGAAATATAGGGGCTCATGTATCCTTTTGAGTTATTGTTCTCATATTCTTCGGGTAAACACCCGGTAGTGTGATTGCTGGATCACAATGAAGTTCTATATTTAACGTTTTGAGGAACAGTCATACTGTTTTCTAAAGTGGCTGCAGCAGCTTGCATTCCCACCAACAGTGTAAGAGGGTTCCCTTTTATCCAAATCTTCCCAACATCCGTTTTCTTGTGCTGGTGCTCTTAGCCATTCTGATAGTGTGAGGTAGTATCTCATGGAACTTTTCATTTGGATTTTCCTGTTGATGGGTGATGGTGAACATATTTTCATGTGACTGTTGACATCTGTATTTCTTCTTCTTTGGAGAAATGTCTATTCATGTCTTCTATTTTTTTAACTGTATTATTTGTTTTTTGGGTGTTGCGTTTTATTATCAGTTCTACATATTTTGGACACTACCCCATTATTGCATATGGTATTCGCAAACATCTTCTCCCATTAAGTAGGCTGTCTTCTATTTATTACATTTTCATTGTTCTTCTGCTGTGTGGTAAGCTTTCATATTGATGTAGTTCCAGTAGTTTATTTTTGCTTTTGTTTCCTTTGCCTTAGGAGGCATGTCTAGAAAATGTATGGTTCATGGCAGAGAAGTTACTTTCTGTGCCCTCTTGTAGGATTTTTATAATTTCAGGTCTCACATTGAGGTCTTGAAACTGTTTTGAGTTAATTTGTCCATCTGGTGTAATAAAGCAGTCTAATTTCATTCTTTTGTGCATAGCTGTCCAGCTTTCCCAAAACCATTTGTTGTAGAGCCTGTTCTGTTCCCTTTTAATACTTTTGCCTGTTTTGCAGAAGACTAATAGGGCACGTGATTGTGGGTTTATGTTTGAGCTTCTATTCTGTTCCCTTGGTCACTGTGTATATTTCTGCACCAGTCCCATACTGTTAGGATGACTGAAGCTTTGTACTATAATTTGAAATATGGAATTGTGACGGCTCAAGCTATGTTTTCCATCATAACATTGTGTTGGTTCTTCAGTATCTTTTGTGATTTCATAGAAAATTTTAAGGTAGTTTCTTTGAGTTCTTTCATTTTTTAAAACATTTAAATTCAATTAGCCAACTTATCATACATCATTAGTTTCAGATGTAGTGTTAAATAATATATCAGATGTGTATAACACCAAGTGCTCATTGCATCATGTGCCCTCCTTAGTGCCCATCACCCAGGTACCCACTGCCCCCATCCAGCAACCCTCAGTTTGTTACTACAGTTAGTTACTATTATGGTTTTTTCCCATCTCTGATGACTTCTCATTATGTTTCCCTTTCCTTTTTCCATGGTTCTCTGCCCTATTTCTGATATTTGACATATGAGTGAAACCATATCATAGTTGTGCTTCATTCATTGCCATATTTTACTCAGCATAATATCTTCCACACCCATCCAGGTTGATGTGATGATAAATAATCATCCTTTCTGATGGCTGAGTAATATTCCATTGAATATATGAACCACATCTTCTTTATCCATCTCTCTGTCCATAGGTATCTGGGTTCTTTCCATAGTTTAGGTATAGTGGATATTATTGCAATGAACACTGGGGTGCAGGTGTCAGTTCTTTTCATTACATCT
>NW_026741279.1:0-5521 GCF_022355385.1 Mustela nigripes
CCCCAAGGTCCCAGGACCCCGAGATCATGACATGAGCCGAAAGCAGAAGCTTAACCACTGAGCCCCCAGGCACCCCAGGAGGTCATGTCTTTTTTTTTTTTAAGGTCATGTCTTTATGATGATTCCCCCAACATCTTTGTTTAAGAAGAAACACATCGCCGGTGATGTCACCACATGTGGTGAAGGCGCTGGGAAAGGAATCCAGCTCAAGTCCCCTCTGCCACCCTAGCCGTGCTTACAGGCCAAACTCTCAGGGGTCTGCCACGTCCCTAACTCTGTTTTCCTAGGTCACGGTGCCGGCCATTCTCAGGGAGTAGACCCCAACTACACAACAACCTCTTCTCTAACGTGAGCACACCTGCTTCCCAGAGGAGCCCTGGACAGAGCCCCGGGGAAACTGCCACCTCCTGCTCTGCCCCGGGACCCCCCCCCCGTCCCCCCCCCCCCACCCCGCATGGACACAGCTGCGGTCCCGTCACACCGGGGAAGGGCCTGGCCCAGCTGGACAGGAACTCGAGCGGACATGTCTTGAGATGTCGGGCCCCTCTCCTCCCTTGCAGAATGAATCAACTCTTCAGTGTTTCTCTCCTCTCTGGACAATTGCCACCCGTGCCAGCGGCCCACCTAACAGGGAGAGCATACTTTTATACTTAAAAGTCTTTTAGGGAAATGCTCAAAAAGCGATCTGAAATACACTTCTTTCCAGTATATAGTGTCCACTTGAAAGTTTTAAGTACATCTCATGACAGCGGTTGTCCAAAGATTTCCTGCTCCCGGGCCTGGGTGCTGCTAAAACTAAGACAAGACCAGAATGGAGTGACACACTCAGCTCCTGTCCCCAAACCACGACTTCATTGCCATTTTGGCCTCTCCCAGAAATGGAATCATAAACCCAACTGTCAGGAATGAGCTGCTTTTATCCTGCTGCTAGATCCCTGCCATCCCAGAAAGGAAGGTGACCTGCCATGACCCATTCGCCCCACCACCCTCACCCCGGCTTTTTAAAAGATTTTACTTATTTATTTGCCAGAGAGAGTGATAGAGCACAAGCAGGGGGAGCAGCAGGCAGAAGGAGAAGCAGGCTCCCCGCCGAGCAAGGGGCCTGTTGTGGGGCTCGATCCCAGGACCTGAGCTGAAGGCAGACACTTAACCCACTGAGCCACCCAGGTGCCCCGAATTTTGCTTCTTAAATAGTCCCAACTCCCCGGAGCACCAAGCTCTCCAGAGGCAGTGGGTTTCCGAGGTAAATGCATGTCTGTCTAATAGCGAACAGATCTGGATTTGGTATAAGGAGAAACGTGACTCAGGTGACAATAAACCGATCCAAGAGGTACAAGCATCTCAAATCAGACAGGAAGGGGCTTTCCTCTTCCATGTATTAGGGGAAGTTGGACTGATGGGGGCACCCAGAGGAGTACAGGGCCAGCGTGGCTGGACAGGACAGGGCCTCCTGTGGTCAAGGTGTTCTCACTCTCGGGAGAAACGGACTGCTGTGGGAAACAAAGGTGGAAGAGAAACCAGTACATTTCCTTACTACTTACAGCCCGGTGACAGGTCCCTGAAACAAGCAGAGTGACATTCCTCTAGGGACTCAACGGCTTTGATGTTGATACTATGCTAAGGGCAGAAGGCAATCCTAGCCTGACCCCCCAGGGTCCTGTAAGTCTACTTGAAGGTATAAAAATTCCTTTGGAAACTTCCTTTCTTTCTATTCCCCAAGATACATGTTGGCATTCATCCCACAAACGTACGACCGAGCAACCCACTGATGCACATTTGAAGGGTTTCATGACTCAGGGTTTACAAAACAGTAATGAGGGACTTTTCCCAACAACAGCTACACCCTCTAGATTCTGGAGACCTTGCTTCCAGAATTCCTTCCAGACATACGCTCTCCCTAACACCGGACCAACTTGCATGGATGTAATGGGCCGCTCCTCATGGCCCCAGTGCAGCTCCTTCTGCCCAAGGGTCCTGTTCCCTGTACTTGAATGAAACCACCTTTCTGCACCAAAGACATCTCAAGAATTCTTTCTTGGCTGTCGGCTTCGAAACCCAACATCTTTCCTACCTCACAGACCCGGCGCTGGGTCCCAGTCCCAGTGTTTCCTCGGTGTTGGAGGGGACCCAAACTTCAGGACTCCTGTGTGGAGAGAGCCTGAGAACTGTGCGGTAAGAAATGGGTTGCAGGGAACACTTGGTCAAGCTCCAGAGATGCAGGGGCAGGGCCAGGCCTCAGTATATCAAAGGTCACAAGTCAAAACAGCCGGGCCCTGCCTTGCATGCGGTGACGTCACCGCTGAGTGTCTCTATTCTTAGAGGAAGGACACAGAGCCATGAAGACCTCATTCCCACACTGACTCCCAACACCTGAAGTCCCCAGGCCCTCCTGTCCCGTTCAGACCTGTCCCCTCTGTCCCAGCTCTGGACAAGGGGGAGCTCCGTGGGGAAACTGAGTCAGGATATCCCAGTCTGGGAGGAGGGACCCAGCTCCCGTGCTCGATGGCCGCCCCATCAGGAGATGTGAGGTTGGGGTCCGAAGCTCTGCCGAGTCACAGGTTCTAGCAGGGGAGAGCAGATCCGTCAGGGTGCAGGGGCTCAGGCACCATCCAAGAGGGAGCGCTCCCAGGCTCCTCTCTGTGGCTTTGGGTGGGCCTTGCCTTCATGTGCTCCTGCCCTTGGGGCCCTCCTGGGGGAAGGCAGTGAGATGGTGAGTACATGGGTGGGGTGGGGGTGAGAATTGCCTGGGAGGGGCTGGTTCCCACCTGAATGGATTGTATACCTGGTCTCCCAATACCCTTAGGGACCCCAACCCAGCTCCCACCCTTGGCTGTGGGGTTGGGGTCCCGGTATCCAGACAGGTCCCCACTTTCCCCAGGGGTCAACACCCTAATTCTTGGCCAGATGGCATCCGAGGCACCAGAAGGCCACCAGCTCTGCAGGGTATTGGGGGGGGGGTGCATGGTCTTGGAAGGCCCGCTGTACCTGAGCAAGTGGTAAGGGAGGGACACCCAGAAGACAAGTTGACCAACGTAAAGCCATTTTGGTTTTAGGCTAACCCTTAATATAAAAGTCATCAGGTCATGAAAACAGTCACAAGACTGGAGTCAAGGAGAAGGACTAGACCCCACTCCCTACAGCAGTGAAAGCCAGAAAGCCTGCACATGCTCCAAGTTGTTCCCTGTAGGTATGTCCCCAACTCTAAGACAAAGGAAAAACTCACCTCCATGTAAATGATGAACCCAAAGTGAAAGGGGAAGCTCCTCCCTGTAGGGTTAGCTCATTGAAACAAAACAAAACAAAACACAAAACAGGGGACCTCTGTGCCTCAGGTCATGATCTCAGGGTCTTGGAATGGAGCCCCACATAGGCCTCTGCAATCACTTGATTGAGTCCACTTGAGAGTCTCTCTCCCTCTCCTTCTGCCATTTCCCTCAGTAAATAAATATATCTAAAAACAAACAACAACAACAACAACAACAACAACAAAAAAAACCCCAAACCACGACTTATAAAGCCTTTGGTTAGAGGCTAAGGGAATCCCCTTCCCCCCTGGGAGGAGAGACCACCTCCTTTCTCACCTGTATGCTTAGTAAATCCTTGTCCCTTTCTCTAAATGGCTTGCCCTTGGATTTTTTTTTTTAAGATTTTATTTATTTATTTGACAGAGAGTTAGAGAGGGAACACAACATGGGGACTTGGAGAGGGAGAAGCAGGCTCCCTGCGGAGCAAGGGGCCCGATGCGGGGGCTCCATCCCAGGACCCCATGATCATGACCTGAGCTGAAGGCAGAGGCTTAACAACTGAGCCACCCAGGGGCCCTTGTCCTTGAACTTCTTGCACAAAGACAAGAACCCTCTTGGTGAGAGACCTGAGGCCCGCCCTCCCAGGGCCTTGCCCCTCTGGCATCGTAACTGAACCCGGGTCCTTCTCCCCACTGGCAGCAAGGCCACCTACCCAGTCTCTGAGCGCGCAGGAAGGACAGGAGTTGGTAAGGAGGTCGCCCGACCACCGGATAGGAGGTGGCCCGACGTCTGCCTGTCACGAGTGACAGTAGAATGAATCCGTTGTCCATCCAAGGACATTACCTGGGAGGGATAAGACACCCAGAGAAGGGGAGGGACATGTTTGTAAGTCACAGACGGTGAGACCGTGTCCCCCGGAATCCACAAACAGCCCTTGGATCGGAGAGCAGGACCCGACAGGGCCTGGCTGAAGGCGCGCCGACCCCACCGACATCACAGCTTCCGCTAACGCAGCGATGATGCTCGGCGTCACGAAGGACCGCGACGCGAGCCCAAACCACGACGAGATGCCCCTTCCCCGCCGGGGTGGCTGGAATCCAGACGCGGGGACCCGGCGCCGGGCGGAGACCCCGGAGGCCTGACCCCCACCTCCACGCCCCGTGATGGCACCGGCTCCCGGGCTGCGCTCCAGCACGCGGGACAGGGGCTCCGTCCCCTCGCCCAGGCGGGGACCACGGACAGCTCCGTTCCGCCGCGTCCGGATCGGGCGCCGCACGCGGGAGGCTCCGCGGGGAGACTGCGTCGGATTCCGGGGGCGGGAGGGCGCCGGCCGGCCAGCGGCGGGAGTCAGCCGGGTGGGGAGCCGACTCCCCGCAGGCAGGTGAGACACGTGTGGAGCGCTGGCCTGTCAGTCAGGATGCGGGAGGCGGGGCCTGGGAGCGCAGCCTGGTGTGGGTCCCCAGGGGCGGTGTCGGGAGTGCAGCCCAATCAGAAGGTAAAGGGCCGCAGGCTGCCCTATCACGGCGCGGTGAGCCCGATGTCCCGGAGGAATGTCCAATCAGGGTCGTGGGGAGGTAACTTCGAATCCCCGTGCAATCAGGTCGCAGGACCCGAAGAATCGCCCAATCGGAGCGCGGGGCCTGTGTCCCGTCCAATCAGGCCCGAGGGAGGACCCCGTCCTGGTAGGTGTGGCTCAGGGGGCAGCGGGCGGAGCTCACCGGCGCGGAGCGGCGCACGCGTGGGTCTGCGGCGCAGGACGGACGCGGAGAGGTTCGGGAGCCGGACGCCAAGATGGTGAGCGCGGGGCCCGCAGCGTGGGTTCCGCCGGCCAGAGCGAAGCAGGAGCGGCCGCGGCGGGGCGCTCCCCTCCCGGTCGGGCCGCACCTGCGTGCTGGGCGGGGGGAGCCGGAGCGAGGCCGGCGCGGGGCGGGCAGGCCTGGGGCTGCGGACGGTGTGCGGCCCCGCGGGGGGACGGTGGGCGCCGACCGGGCAGCGGGCGCGCAGAGGACCCTCCGGGCGGGACCTCGTGCGCTCCCCCGGGGTGGGGGTGGGGGTCTCTCCCTCGGGCCGGGACGAGCGCGCGCGGGGCTGGGCCGCCCCGGACGGCCGCGGTGGGTTTCG
This sequence comes from Mustela nigripes, assembly GCF_022355385.1. Taxonomy (NCBI): domain Eukaryota; kingdom Metazoa; phylum Chordata; class Mammalia; order Carnivora; family Mustelidae; genus Mustela; species Mustela nigripes. Next base: position 5,367 of record NW_026741279.1, read on the forward strand.
CTTGCTGCGGAGCCTGCGCTTCTCGGTCCGGTCACTTCGGGACGACGGGGCCCGACGAAGGGTGTGCAGCCGCCGAGAGGCCGCGGGACCGGAGCGGGCTGCTGCGCGGGGGTACCGTTAGGGGGTTTAGGGACTTTGGCTGCATGTCGGGGCCC
>NW_026741280.1:0-5517 GCF_022355385.1 Mustela nigripes
TAATTTCTTGAGGAATCTCCACACTGTTCTCCAAAGTGGCTGCACCAACTTGCATTCCCACCAACAGCGTAAGAGGGTTCCCCTTTCTCCACATCCTCTCCAACACATGTTGTTTCCTGTCTTGCTATTTTTGGCCATTCTAACTGGTATAAGGTGGTATCTCAATGTGATTTTAATTTGAATCTCCCTGAGGGCTAGTAATGATGAACATTTTTTCATGTGTCTGATAGCCATTTGTATGTCTTCATTGGAGAAGTGTCTGTTCATATCTTCTGCCCATTTTTTAATATGATTGGAATGACGACCTATTCTGCCACAATTACCACATATGGCCTCATAGGTTGTAGACTCTGGGAGAAGTTTTGTGGTTTGTTTGTTTCTCATGGATTTTGATGTGAATGGCACCTCCTGAAGCTGTGTGCATTTTGGCTGTGTACCCTGCTCCCAGACATAAAAAATTTTGATGTTGTAATGACAGCATATCATCTCCTTTCTTCTCTCTGCCTCTTTCCTCCTCTCCCAGTATTGGAGGAAGATGACCATTACCTCTCCAGAGTCTTTGAGTCTTGCTAGAAGAATACATCTATTCTCCCAGAGTGTCCCAACAGGATTGAACTGCATGGGTTGGCCAGAGTACATACCTGACACTGGTGAGTTATGTGTCTCTCTCTTCTGTTTTACACTCCAATGTCCTATAAAGAACAAGAAGTGAGAGAGTGTTGTTGATTGTTATGTTTACTTGTCTGGCAAAAGTAGCTTAAAGGTGAAACAGATAAGACAACATCTCTTATCCCTTCAATTGGGAAGAGGTCCCTAACACCCTGAGAAAGGGAATTCTTGGATTCAGGAAGACTCCATTATTGAATTCCCAAACCTATCTCTGTTTATTTTAAGTAGAACTAATGACCACCTCTTGGATCCTGTAATGGGATATAATTTGTAGAAGAAATAACCACAGTGAGTTGTTTCTAATTTAGAATAGAACTTGAGTGTTTTCCCTTCTAAGAGACAAGCCTCTTCCTCTAGTTTTATGGCCACCTCTGTGAGACCATTTCCCAAATCTATAGCAAACAGCCTCACATCACATATTCGGCCATAAAAGGGTTGGCCTTTGTGCCAGAAGGAAGCTGGGCCCCAGTGAAAGCAAGCATAGGGCATCCTCATACACAACCTTCACCTGTACTAGACCTAACCCAGGAAAGGATGGGCATGTTGAAAATGCTCAAGGACTTCTAGTGGAAGGACAGGTATTACGTCTTGAGAGGGTACAGATTATATTAGATTGGAATCTTACTGTCTAAAAGCTGGCTAGAAGGGGAAGCCAAATACAGTGTTATGAAGGATAAAGAATGGTAAAGCCCTAGACAGGATTAAAAAGGCAAGCTAGCTACATCTGTCAAATATGTACTGTGTCAAGACTTGGGGAGTGGGAATATAGGACTGAAAGGAGCAGAGTGACCAGGCTCTGAGCATCAATGTGGCATATGCTATCCTGAGGAAGGTCAACTCAGTGCATACTGATGCTGGTCCTGGGGACCTGGCTGCTCTGATTAGCTGGTGGACATGATTGGTTTCCATTCACAAATGTATGTGCTTATGCTGCATCATGCAGTGGACTTTAATGGTTGTGATCATGAATTCACAATAAGAAAAGTCATGAAAAGTTACTTTACAACTGCTGAAAGAATCTTTTCAAGGGGGAAAAAAAAAGATATTTCTAACATAGCTCTTCATTAAGTCATGGGATTATTTAGAGGCTCATGGAAGGGACCATAACGGATTAGAGCAGCATTTTTCCAGTAATAATCCTCATGGATGATTTTGGCCCTTGAAGTTAGAACATCCTTACAAAGCCAAAGCTTAATAATCACATAGTCCTATTATTTCAGATGTTCATTTGAATTAATTGACAGGTGAATTTATTGCAGAATAAGAAATTTAAAAATCTCAGTGACACATTTGTCCTGGTATGTCTGTCTATCGAGAATACTTGTTTGGATGTCAGAGTTTAGGGCACTGGCTCTAGCTGCACTTGATATAGGGATGAGAAATTGGACACATCCCTCGGTTTCTCTGTATTTCAGATTCCATTATTATTCGAAAAAGAAATGATAATTCCAGCTTTCCCATTTCACTGGGTTAATAGGAGGGTCAAGTTAATATGGGCTTGGATCTCTGCATTTACCTTAAGAAAGCATTCTTTTCTTTAATTATTGCTCCTACTCCAACTGTTCTGTTTCAAGCTTCTGAGATTTCTACTTTCTGTAGATTATATTTCCAGTTTTATCCTTGGTACCTCTCTCATTCTTTTCTTTCTTTCTTTCTTTCTTTCTTTTTTTTTTTTATCCTTTTTCCTCTTAGTTTTGGGAGAAATTTTTAGGCTTTTTTTCATCTTTGTTTTTCTGGTTTTATCTACCTGTTAATTGCCTTCATTAGGATTTGTGATTCAGTGATCGCACTTTTAATATCTCCATTAAACCTTTCCAATGTCCTCTAAAAGCTTGTTAAAAACAGAAAATAGAGAATTTTGTAAAACTTTTTCTCCCATTCATTTCCAAATTCATCTGCATTTCTTTTGCCTATTAGTTTTTCTATAGGTGAAATTTCTCTATTGTCTTATCTGAACAGACATCAGTCCCTCACCAGCAAGGGCTTATTACCATGGAGCACTGGAGACAGCACTTTTTTTTCTTTTCCTTTCTTTTTTTTTCTTTGGTGTGATCTTCTTTCTTTAACACAGGCAGTTGTAGCTATAAATTTCCCAGCAAGCATGCATTAGCTGTGTCCCATAAGTTTTGGCAAATTTTGTCTTCATTTTCATTTATCTCAAAATATTGTCTGATTTTTCTTCTCATCTGTTCTTTGATCCATTGGTTATTTAGGAGGGTATTTGTGAGTTTCCTAAATTTCCTGTTACTTATTTCCAATTTTATTCCATGTGGTCAAAGAACATACTTTGTATTATTTTTATCTCCTCTTAAATTTACTGAAGTTTGTTTTATGGACTAACATTGGGTCTATCCTATAAAATATCCCATGTGCACTTGAAAAGAATGTATACTCTATCATTTGATGGTATGTTCTATAGATGTCTAGTAGGTCTAGGTTTGTAGTGTTGTTCAAGTCTTCTATTTGCTTGATCTTCTGCACAGTTCTTTTATCCATTACTGAAAGTTGGATGTTAAAACCTCTAACTACTATTGTTGAATTATCTTTTTCTCCTTTCATTTCTGTCAGCTTTTGCTTTATGTATTTTGGTGCTCTGTTATTAGGCCTATATATGTTTTAATTGTTATATCTTCCTGATGGATTGACCCTTTTATTGTTAAACTCAGCTCTTAAACTCCACTGATTGGCAGTTGATTGCTCTACTGTTTACAACAATGCCTTGGGACATCAGTTGCTCTACAAACTAATTCAATTAAATTCTCACTCCTTTGAAGAAATAGTTTCAGAGTTCTGGGTTTGGTGTTTGTTCTGATCCCAGAAGGACTCCCCCCAAATATCTTATTCCTAGTTTTTTCTTGAGACTGTCATAGGTTCCTGTTAAAATCCTTTAAACATGGCTGAGTAGGAAGTAAAAATGTAAGCTTTTGTATAAAATATATCACAAATTCAGTCACCTTGGAGGGAGCTGTAAAGAGTTCCAGCTGAAAGCTTCGCCTCTTACCAGTATTTCTTTTCTGTGTTTGAAGGAGTAGCTGAGGCATAGCCGAGAATTAGCCTGATGTGGGAGCATGCTACCATCTGCCCCATAAGTTGGTGCCCAAGATGAATTGCTCCATATCCACTTCTCTCTTTATAGAGCCAGCAGAGCCAGATACAACTCTTCCAGTCACCAGCACAGCAGATGCACATCACATCGCATGAAGCCCTCTGCACCTCCAGAGCCCTGGTAGTTGGGGACAGAGTGAAAAACACAGCTTCTTTAGGGAAGTGAGTTCTCCAGCCAAGAGATAGTAATAGAGAAAGCCCTATGTTCTTGACTTTAGCCATGGGAGTAGAATCTCCAACTCCTGAGCTAGGAAGAAGGGTAGATGGAGTGGTTTTTAGTTCAAATCAAAATGCTCGCAAAACGCACAGACTCTAACCCCTCTTAGTAACCATCCTTAATTTTCTTGAACAGATGTTTCCTTATTTGTGATGCTCTTTCTCTTGGTAGCTGTGGGCATAACAAAGATTAAAATTGTCCTGTGTTTCTTGTTTCAAAGTACATATGTATGTATGTGGAGTCTTAAATGTTTTATTAGTCTGCAGCTAATTAGTTTATTGTAATATTGTATGTACAGTGAGATCAATGTCTTGTGTTTTCATCCTTTGTGAATTAAAAATTCTCACTTGTTTTTTCTTTTGTAATAACAAAACCAGTAATATTTTCCTGTCTTGACAACTTGATTTTTAGTAGACAATATATTAAAGGCTGAAATAAAAAATTAAAAAAAAACAAAAACGGCCCCTGAGGACCATATCCAGAGGTTTTAAGTGGTGACTTTTAAGTAATTTTTACCAGTTACATTGGGAAGTGTGTCAGGAGGATTTGTCATTGTCTTGCCTGCATGAAGTCATTCTTAATTTCCCCTATTTTTATAACCTATTAGTAATTTCAGTTAGAGTCTTAAAGGAGATAAGTTAGATGACTGAGCTCATATCAGACTTACTTGATATCAAGATCCATTGCTTAAACTTCCTCATTATATCCCCAACAACTAGCATTATGCTCTGTACAAAGTAGGCTCACAGTGTCTCTTATCAATGATACTGATAATATTCCAACAAGAACTGTCTAGAGAATGCTTAGAATTAGGAGGAAAGGAATTAACAAATTACATAGTGGTTCAAAGCATAGCTGGTGAGCACTAGAACCAATTCCACCATTTCCTAGACGAGTGGCCTTGGATCTTTCTTAGCTTGTTAGGTTCAACTTAAAAATGAGGCCAAAAATTAGCAAGACAGGAAACAACATGTGTTGAAGAGGATGTGGAGAAAGGGGAACCCTCTTACACTGTTGGTGGGAATGCAAGTTGGTGCAGCCACTTTGGAGAACAGTGTGGAGATTCCTCAAGAAATTAAAAATAGAGCTTCCCCATGACCCTGCAATTGCACTACTGGGTATTTACTCCAAAGATACAGATGTCGTGAAAAGAAGGGCCATCTGTACCCCCAAAGTTTAGCAGTAATGGCCACGGTCGCCACACTGTGGAAAGAACCAAGACACCCTTCAACGGACAAATGGATAAGGAAGATGTGGTCCATATACACTACGGAGTATTATGCCTCCATCAGAAAGGATGAATACCCAACTTTTGTATCAACATGGAAGGGACTGGAAGAGATTATGCTGAGTGAAATAAGTCAAGCAGAGAGAGTCAATTAACATAGGGTTTCACTTATTTGTGGAGCTTAACAAATAACATGGAGGACATAGGGAGATGGAGAGGAGAAGGGAGTTGAGGGAAATTGGAAGGGGAGATGAACCATGAGAGACTATAGACTCTGAAAAACAATCTGAGGGTTTTG
>NW_026741281.1:0-5514 GCF_022355385.1 Mustela nigripes
AGAAAAACATCCCATCGTAGTCCATCATCAAGAAGAGTAGCACTGCTGCCCCTGAAAAGAAAAAAGAAAGAGAAGCACTGAAAGATGCTGTTAAATAATATTCAGGCTTAGGGCTCTGAGTGTATCTTTTTTGCAGGTAATGCCAGTCAGAAGACTCTGGTATGTAAAAGTCTTGGGAAAAGCATCTATGACTCCTGATCATATTAACTCATCACTTTCTTTAAATGTTATGACCTTTCAAGTCTGAAGATTCCATAAATGCCTGAGACTGCACCAACCATTCTAGATCACCAGAACCCACTGAATAAGACACAGAGAAGTTCGAGTCTTGAGGCTGTTAAAGAATTCCCTCACGCCCTCTGAAAGTTTTTTGTCTGAGATAGGTCACTTGACATGCAGAATCTCATGGCTCATATTCTTGTTAAATTTTTATCCAATAGTTCAAGTTATTTGTGAATTACTTTGACATGTCAGAATATAAATGTGCAGAAGACAGTGTGATGGAGGTTAATGGCCTAAACTCTCTTCCATTTCTGCAGTTTCGCACATAGTATTAGAAGCGATTATGAGATGTAAAAGGACCGTAACAATCATAAGGCTATAGAACCAGATGTTTACTTGAGGTTGAACATCAGATAAAAGATTTGAAACAGGGACAAGGTTGTTTGGGAGTGAGAACAAACAGCAGGTACAGCGAAACGGAGGCAAGTCCAGGGATTGGCTAAAATCAACCAGGAATATCCATCCCTTACTTTTCTACTTCACTGATTGCTAAAATAGATGGGGTCCACTTAAACAAATTAAAGAACAGACATTTAGATGGGATAAGGTTCTGTTATATGAAGCTTTTCTTACATTCCAGCTACTGTGTTTGTATGAGAATATAGTTAGATTTGATGCTTCTCTAAAGAGCAGTAGGTTCTGAGTACCTGGGAGACTCAGTGGGTTAAGCATGTACCTTTGGCTCGGGTCATGATCTCAGGGTCCTAGGATCAAGTTATGCATTGGGCTCCCTGATCAGCACACAGCCTGTTTCCTCCTTTCTCTCTTTCCTGCCTCTCTGCCTACTTGTGATCTCTGTCAAATAAATAAAATCTTTAAAAGAGAGAGAGAGAGATTAGTAGGTTCTGGTGGGGGAGGGTAGTTAATAAATACACTCATCCATGCATATAACACCAGAATTAAGTACGTCATCATTCTGTGAGAGACAGAGTATAGTATGGGATGTAGTCTTCCAGAGTTGAGATTACTGGTTCAATCTGGCTGTCCTAGTGAAAGTGGTGGACAGAGGTTGGAAGAAGACAGATAGGAAAGATTTTTGTTTAATGTTCTTCAGAATCAGGATATGAATTCAGCATGCTTTCAGACACTTAATGTAGTGAAGGCTAAAACTCAGGATGGGAGCAAGACTGTCTGGGTTTGAATCCTCACTGTGAAACGCATTACAGAAGCAACAATGTAAATTAAAAAAAAAAAAGAATCATTGTATTCTGTTGAGTGACTATAACGCTACAAATTTATCTATTCCATATCTATTCCATGAGCAGAGTTGGTTCCAGCTTTCGCAGAGTATTGATAAGAACTAATATATACATGGACATATGGACACTTTTTGTTTTGTGTTTAGAAGAGCAATTCTCTTAACTGCAGAGAACAGAGAATATAAAGGAGAGTAGTTAGCAGAGGGGAGTTTGGTGGGGAGATGGCTAAAAGAGGATGGGGACGAAAGAGCATACTTATCATACTCATCACGATGGAACACTGAGTAACATATAGAATGTTGAATCACCATGTCATACACCAGAAAGGAATAGAACACTATATGTTAACTGTACTGGAATTAAAATTTTAAAAAAAATTAAAAAGAAGTGGAATTCTGTGATAAGAGGGTATGTATAATCGATGGACGTAACTGCAGTGCAGGATTGAAGAATTACTTCAGTAAACTATGACATTGGGTTGCAACATCCTAGCTCTGTTACTTCTGACTTTGACATGATGTCTCTTCTTTACCTAGTTTTTCTAATTCTCAATCCATAGCTATGGACTTCCCTATCATTCTTTCTTTCCTAATAATTATCTCTTTCCAAACATGCAAATACTAATGACAAGATCATTGACTATGGTCTTCTATTGCTCGTCTAATCAAGTCCTACTTGAGTTTCAATTTTTTAAATGCCAGCCTCTGATGCAGTTTATTATAAGGAGTCACTACTCCCAAGCATTCCTTGCATCCATTTTCCTGTGGCCACCTCATATGTGTCTCCTCATTTTATTATGGTTTGGTGTTGTTATTATTGTTTTTGCCTGGGACCTGGCCAGCATCTGAGGATCTCAACTCCAGGACCATAACTAATATATTTTAATATTCCAGCACCAACTAGGCAGAATGTACAACACATAGAAGATATAAATACCCGTCACAAATACATGAATATTTAAGTGCATATCTCAAATTGTATTAACTGGGTTGGTTGTTTAAAAGATTTTATTTATATATTTGTCACACACAGAGAGAGATTATAAGTAGGCAGAGAAACAGGCAGGGTTGTGGGGGAAGCAGGCTCCCTACTGAGCAGAGAGCCTAATGTAGGGCTTGATCCCAGGACCCCAGGATCATAACCTGAGCCAGAATCAGAAGCTTTAACCCACTGAGCCACCCAGGCGCCCCAGATAGGATTTGCTGGTTAAGCATGCAGTTTCCTCTTTTTGTCTACTATAATTAAACTAATCCTTTTGTGTTTGTCTTCTATACTTTTCTGCTATACACAGGGCCCACCATTTTGTCAATTTTTTTTTTTAAAGATTTTATTCTGTTGACTAGTTACTGAAATACATGTATAGACGAGGAGGCATTGGTGGTAAGGGTATTATTTCTTTTAGAGAACCTTACAAGGGATAAAGCAGTTCTTCCAGCTTCATAGTGTATTACTTAAGCTAAGTTTTATTACACCTCGTCACTCACTCAAATGTAACTTTTTAGTTAGTTGGTTTATTATTATTGTGAAAGCCTTTTCTATTGTATAAGATATCAAGACAGGGAGATGGCATTGTGAGCAGAGTGCCTTCCTAGGCAATGCACGCTGCTGCAGGGTTGAGGCCATGTCTGCTTATTTCGGCTTGGCAGGGTGAACCCAGGACGCGAACATGGAGCCCGGAAAAGCAAGGCCCATGAGACACCAGCTCTCCCGCAGCTCTTCTTCCCTGACGAAACAAAGCGAACGCCCAAAGACTTGTTGAGGAAGAGGTGGCGAAGTGCGGTTCGCTCCAAGCCCAAAGCTTCTGCGAAAGCACAGCATTCGCTGAGAAATCAGAGTCGGTTCTGTGGGCTGCTGCTGCTGCTGCATGCCTGAGCCCAGTCTCACGGTGGGGGAAACCCGCATATGGCGAAGGCCTCCTCCTTGCCTGGGAGGCTTCCTTGCCTGGGCATCTCCTCTGGGAAAGCACAGCATTCCTTGGGAAATCATAGTCGGGTTTGTGGGATGCTGCTGCTGCTTGCCTGAGCTAGTCTCCACAGCACGGTAGAAGAAACCCTCATGGAGCGAAATTCTCTTTGCCCTAGCATCCCCTCTGCCTGAGAGAGAAGCGTGGTTGCACTTCTGGAAAGGGCCTTAAGGAAAGAAGCACGTCTATCACCACGCTCCCCAGGAGCATGTCTGGGGAAGGTGCAGCACGCCGCCCCGGGAGAAGAAAAGGAGCCATTGGCCTTGCTGGTGGGAAACGGTCGTGAAGCAGGAGAGCCAGCCCTGGCAGGAACAGTGGGCCGGTGGCAAGACAAGTGTCACCCGCTCCCTGTGCAGAGAAATGGAAGCCTGGCTGCTAAGGAGACAGGACCGGATGACTAGGACAGGCGCGCGTTCTCCACTCTGTGGAAGCAGTCTGGGCAGAATGCAGCCCTGTCCTGTGCCTCTATTCCCAAGGGGACAGCATTCCTTGGCCACCTGTCCCTAGGGCAGACTTGGGCTTGCCACCAGGCGCCATCCCAGGAATTCGCAGAAACAGCCCCCTGGAGGAACGGGCAGTCAGATGTCGTCTTCCTCCAGGATGTGGCAGCGTTCGCAGTGGCAGGGGGTGTGCCGGGAAATGAGTGGGGACAGTCCCCCACAGCTCCCCATCCCAGTGCACGAGCGGTGTGCAGGGATCCTGTCTCCTCTACTCTCCTGTGGCAAAGGCACTGGCATATTCCCTGAGTCCACCGGAGTGCCAGAGCTGAAGGCCAAGCCTGGCCTATGGCAGGAGATGGTAGTGTGCCTAGAATGCCATCCTAGGCCTCGCACGCTGCTGAAGGGTTGTGGCTGTGTCTGCTTAGTTGGGACTGGAAGGGTGAACCCAGGGCACGACCATGGACCCCGGGAAAGCAAGGCCCAAGAGGCACCAGCTCTCCCGCAGCTTTTCTTCCGTGACGTGACAGAGCAAATGCCCAAAGCCTTGGTGAGGAATCAGCAGCGAAGTGCGGTTCGTGCCAAGCTGAAAACCTCTGCGAAAGCATAGCAGTCTCTGGGAAATCAGAGTCGGTTCTGTGGGCTACTGTTGCTGCTTGCCTTAGTCTAGTATTCACAGCATGCTGGAAGAAACCCGGATAGCGCGAAAGCCTCTTTGCCCGGGAATCCCCTCTGGGAAAGCACAGCATTCTTGGGAAATCAGAGTCAGGTCTGCGGGATGCTGCTGCTGCTTGCCTGAGCCCAGTGTCATGGTGGGAGAAACCCGCATAGATCAAAAGCCTGTTTGTATGTGCACCCCCTCTGGAAAGCACAGCATTCGCTGGGAAATCAGTGTTGATTAGGAGGGATTCTGATGCCGCTTTCCTGAATATAATCTCCGAAGCACCGTGGGAGAAACCCGTATGGAGTAAAATCCTCTAGGCCAGGCATCCCCTCTGCCTGAGAGAGAAGCGTGGTTGCCCCTGTAGAAACAGCTTTAAGGAAAGGGACAAGTCTGTCACTGAGCTCCCCAGGAGTCTGTCTGGGGAAGGCGCAGCACGCCGCTCCGGGAGTAGGGAAGGAGCTATTGGCCTTGCTGTCGGGAAACGGTCGTTAAGCAGGAGAGCCTGCCATGGCTGGAACAGCGGGCAGGTGGCAAGACAAGTGTCATCCTCTCCCTGTGCGGATAGATGGAAGCCTGGCTGCTAAGAAGACACCAGGGGACGCTAGGGCAGGGGCGCATACTCCACTCTGAGGAAGGAGTCTGGCAGAAGGCATGCCTGTCCTGGGCCTCTGGGCCCAAGGGGCCAGCAGCTCCTTAGCCACCTGTCCCTGATGCAGACATGGGCTTGCCACCAGGCGCCCGGCCCTGAAATCGCAGAAACAGCTCCTGGGGGAACGAGCAGTCAGATCCTGTCTTCCTCCAGGATGTGGCAGCGTTGGTGGAGGCAGGGGGTGTCCCGGGGAAGGAGGGACAGTTACCCATTACTCCCCATCCCAGGGCACGGGCGGTGTGCAGTGACCCTGTCGAGTCTCCTCTTGGCTGGGTAATGGGTAACTGTCCCTCCTTCCCCGGGACACCCCCTGCCTCCAC
>NW_026741282.1:0-887 GCF_022355385.1 Mustela nigripes
AAATGAGTATGGCAGTATTCCAGTAAAATCCCATTTTAAAAAACAGGCTGAGGGCACCTGGGTGGCTCACCAGGATAAGTGTCTGACGTTGGTTCAGATCATGATATTCCAAGATCTGGACTCATTTTTCTCAACTAAATTTTTTGTCATATTCATAAAATTCAGAGTTATCTTTCAGGGGACACGATCTGAGATTGCTGTCGAAATTGAGTGGACACTCCTTGATAATTATAGTCACTATTTGTTGCTAAACTTCCAGACAGACCTATTTGTTTCATAGCACCGGGTGGTATTTTTAGTCTACTTCTATCCAGGAATGTTAAACAGTACCCAAATAGAGGCAGTCACATGGGTGATAAGATCGTTACCATCTAGTGATTCTCTTGCTGCCAAGGAACTGACCTAGAACTGGAAGGAACTGTCTATTTCATCTCACTTGTTCAGCTTGTACTGAATCCTTGCCACAATGCCACACACAGGGCTAGGTACCAGGAGATAGCAGAGTCCTGACTCTCACTCCAGCTTGGAAAATTTTAAATTGCTTATAATCTAACAGATCTAATTCAGTGGTTCTCAACCAGGGTGATTTTATATCCAAAGGATATCTGGCAACGTCTAGAGACACCGTTGGTCACAGTAAGGAAAATCCTATTGACGTCTACTGAGTCGAGGCCAGGGGTGCTTCTAGACATTCTGCGATGCGCAGAACAGCTTCCACAATCAGTATTATCCAACCCAGAAAGCCAAGAGCCAAGACTATACCTACTGGGACACTTGATCTAACTTCATCTCCCCATTTTACAGACAAAAAAACTGGGGCCAATGTCAATGATATACTCAAGATCATCAATTCTTCAGCAGAGTCAATAGGTCCTGGTTCTATTCTG
>NW_026741282.1:987-5513 GCF_022355385.1 Mustela nigripes
TTGATCTAACTTCATCTCCCCATTTTACAGACAAAAAAAAACTGGGGCCAATGTCAATGATATACTCAAGATCATCAATTCTTCAGCAGAGTCAATAGGTCCTGGTTCTATTCTGCATGCAAGAGATCTTCAGTTTCCCTTTTGTGAACTGAAATTGAGGACTAATTTTTCCATCTTTGTCCTTTCCTCGAAGCAATGAGCTCTGCAGTGCCATCCTGGTAGAAAGCAGCTTTAGACAGCAACAGAAAAGCATTCACATTTGATCTGCATGTTTCACTGCAGGAGACGGGCTCTACACTTGAGTGACACAGATGACTTGGCATGGTTGCATATGGCTTCTGGATTTTATTTGAAAGGAAGGATGCTGTGAAGAAAAGCATAGACTCATGAAGTTCCATTTATTATTTCTTTTTCTTATTCATTCACAGGATCAAAAACCTGGAGTGGACATACAGTGAATATGCAAGAAGATATGGGATATGTCCTTGCTCTACTTTTTGGCATTCCTCCTCCTCAGGCCCATCATATATACCAGCAGGTCAGCATTTGTTCTGATTTGGGGGGTATACAGGGTAGAAGGAAGCAAGTGCTGAGTTTAGAGGTAAGGGAAGTTGAAAACTAATCCATGGTCTATATCGAACCATGACCTACTCCATGGAAAGGGGGAGTCTGCTTCTCCTTCTCTCCCTGGTGGACTGAAACCAAGAATCATGAGCAAGAATCCTATTTGTCCTAGATGCCTGGCAAAGAGCTCAGCTCTGCCTTTGTGGGATCAGTGGCTGCTCTGATTAATGATCCCTTCTGGGAAATTCAGCTGTGCCATTATCACAGTGAGAAGGGTCACCAAGTCACAAAAAGCTTCTGAGTGAGTTCCATGTGGGCTATGCCCCCAGGGGGATCCTTGAACCATTCCTGGAAATCGGAGGCTCTCAACTACTGAGGACAATTCAAGTCTGTTTGGTCATGTATTCAGACTCTCTTGTAGTCACTGAAATCTGTATAGAAACAAAATGGCTCTCACGACTTGATGTCAGGATGGGAACCCAAACTATCTGACCTGGGCACAAGGTCACGAATGACAAGGCAAGAAACAATGCTTAATGTCCATTTTGCACTTTACGCTATGTTCTGAGATAACAAACACACATGCACTATCTCATCTTCACAGCAACTCTAGGAAGAAGACAGCATAATAACTCCCACTGTCTATATAAGAAAACGGAGGACCCAGAAATGAGGTTTTCTTCTCAAGGTCATACAGTGACGTGGCAGGGTCTGAACTTGGAATCACATCTGCCTGATGACAAACAATGCTGCACTCTCACTTGAGGGCTGGAGGCAGGTAGAATCTCACAGACAAAAATAAGGTTTCTCTCCTGATTTTGTAACTAGGATGTTGGTCCCTTATTCCAATACACACATATACCCCTTGAGAAGAGAGAGCAGTCCTAACAAAGCAGGACTTTAGGAAGCTAAATCCTGAGTTTTACTGACCAAAGCAGAACTGGCAGAATCTATTGCTCTGATCGCATCTGATCTGAATGCACTGCTCCGTGAATATGGAACCCATCACCATAGGCCTGTGTGACCGGCAGTTCCAGGCTGCATGCTCTTGGCATCTGTGCTGGGCACTGTACTACATCATTTTCCCTCCCATGCAGGCCTCTTCTTCCCCAGTGTGCTGTGCCTTCCTTAAGGACCCAGATCCTTTCACTCCTGCTTCAAACCCTCTGCACTGGCTGCCATGATCCCTCAGAGAAAATCCTCCTCCTCTGGAGTCAATCTGTCTCTACTGGCTCCTCCTCCAACCTCTCCTCTGGAATGCTCTGACAATGCAAATTAAACGAGGTCACTCCAACTTAAAAGTCCCTCAGGGACCCACTGTCTTTCAGCACAACATCCAAAGTCCTTCCTAAACTCATCCCTCACCCTTCCCTCACCCACATCTGGCTCTCCAGCTACGCCTGGTTACCTGCAGCTTCACAGCGGGTTCTTACTCCCCAGTTTTTACTCATGCTCTTCACAACACCTGCAATGTCTTTTCCTCACCTTATTCGCCTAACACTATGGCCTTCGCAGAATCACTTCACCTCTCTGAAACAGAAATGGGTAGAAGTGGGCTGTTCTGGGAGCTAGTAAAAAAGAGTAAGAAAATCGAATGAGGTCAAACATTTCTTGACATGTTCCAGGCATTTTATATGTATCATTCCATCTAATCATCATCAACAACCCAAAGGAACAGCCGGAATTGCTTTCCTCTCACATGGTGATTAGGTCCCGAGTGTCACACAGGTAGGTGATGGAGTTCAGGTAGCCAGTACCCAACAGTTCCAACACAAAAACCCTCCCCACAAGACCAGGCCCCTGGGAGATACCAAGGCAGCATAATTAATGTGCTGGCCCAGAAGGGGTCACCCATGCATGAGATCAATAAGCTGATGAGTAAGTGGCATCATGGAAACCACAGGGCCTGGAAGGGGCCAAATGGAGCATCTCGTGCTTCATGCTCTTTATACCGGAAGAACTTTCCTATGATAATATTAACCACAATGTTGAGTAATAATAAAAATACCATTTCTACATGGCTCCCCATATGCCATCTTCTCTGTGAATTTACATATGTATACATTTTTTTCATTTAATCCATAAAACAGTCCATTTTATAGACAAGAAAACCGAGGATAGAGAGGTCAAAAAACATGCCTAAGGAAGCACAGGAGCACAGGGTAGAAATAGGGTGATAGTCTAAGGCTATTTGACTCAAAGCCTGTTCTCGGAAAACCCAGGCTATCCTGCCTGTACACTCTTTCACATTATATGCCACCTTCCTCAATGAAGTTGCAATGGCCTTTGTCTGTTGGTATAGGACCCACCAGGAGAGGCCGTCAGGCTGTCACTCAAGGGACCCCGCTGGATTCATTCATTCCTTGTGCCTCACAAACCCAAGGACTGAGGACCCTACAGTCAGGGGTGTTCAGAGAGACTGAGGCTTACTGGCAAAACTTATGAAAGACAGGCACAATTGACAGAATGAACTCTCAATAAGTGTGTCCACTTACAATGATTATTGGAAAGGCCAAGAAGACCAGAGTGCCTCTGCTGCCATGAACAGCACATTCATTCCTTGTCTGAAGCCAAATGACAATCGTGTGCCCATGAAACAGACATTTGTGGAACCTCTGCACAGCAGTGAGAAAAAGCAAGTATAGCAAAGACGTGGTTAGGTGAGCACATCACAATCTAAACTATGCTGAGCTTCCGTGGGTTGCAGGTGACAGAAAACCACTTGCATTTATTGAAGTAGAAAGGAGAGTTTCTTATATTAAAAAAAATGGGGCTATCTCATAATATCCCTGGACAAGAATTAAACTGTTGTCTTGAGAGGGATAGAGGTTAAGAACAAGAAAAACAGAAACCATGAGATTCTCTTTCTCTCAAATATTATATACATATGTATGTGGATATAGATATATCTATCTATCTATATCTATCTATCTATCTATCTATATATATATACACTCTGTAAATTTTACTTGTTAGATATATAAATGACACATATATTTTTATATATCTGTTTCTCCTAATTCCTCTCTCTCCTCCCACAGTCTGTCAGATCACCTTTTCTCTATACATCAGCTTCACCCTTTTCTTGTGTAAGTCAGAATTCTTGCTTCACAGAAACTGATTCTGACTAAATTTAACAGAAAAAGAATTTATTGGAAGGCTGTTAGGAAGGCCAAAGAACAAGACAAAAAAAATGAAAATACAACAGGGATAAAGGGAAGCTCGACAGCCAGACACCACCAACATTCCACTGCAGACCAAGCCTGCTAAGGACGCCACTGCTGCCGCTCCTGCGAACCCCCGTCTCAGCTTGTCCACCCTCCCCACGTGTTGGCACCAGATTCCACGTGAACACAGACTCTACATCACCCCTAGCAAGCTTGTGAGCTTTTGTTATGGAAATATACAATTGCATATAATATACACACATACTGCACACACACACACACACACACACAGACACACACACACGATATAAACATACAGATAGATACATATATACACACCCAAATAGAGAGACTGGTATAAGGAACTCCTGTCAATAACTTAAATAATTCTCAGTTCACAGCCCATCCCCACAGCCCCCATAACATTTTGAAACAACTATCTTCATCCTATCATTGAACCCATGGCTACGTCAACACCTGTCTCCAGAACAGGCTTACACAACCTTGGCATGACCCACATCTTGGGCCCCATCATTCTTTGCTGAGGGCGCTGTCCTGAGTATACTACGATGCTTAGCAGCACCCCTGGTCTCCATACATGAGGTGCAGAGAGCCTCTTCCTCACTTGTGCTTATGACCACCGAATATGTCCTAGACTTTGCCAAACATCTAGGGAGCAAAATTGCCCTTGATGGAGACACACATAGATATGCCCGCAAAACTATCCTCACTCTTTAAACATTTCAAAATAATTTCGCAATATCATGACATGTCAAGTCACAGTTCAAATTTAGC
>NW_026741283.1:0-5513 GCF_022355385.1 Mustela nigripes
GAGGCCCCCGCTTCATGAAGGTGCCATCATGGACACAAACTCCAGCCTCAGCCAACGTCTGGTCCTCAGCCTGACTTCTGATGTAGGAGATTTCGATTCAGCCTCTGTGGAGTGGGCCTGCTCTGCCTTGGCTCCAAACTTTACCCTAGCTTGTGTTTTCAGACTTATGTCCTCACACTCCTGGCCCACAAATCCTCCCTCCTGGGAATTCTGGGGCCACAATGAAGCTCTCTGCCTGCCTCCCAGTAGAAAAACATTGTCTATGGTGCTGCCCAGAAACACCAATGGAGGATCAAACTGCTTGGCCCTCGGCAACACCCCAATTGCATAGGCTTCCTTAAACACTGAGGCTCTGTCACACATAGCCTGAGCCTAGACCTTCCAACTTACACCGACACAGCTGGCTGCACACCCAGCATTTTGGACCAGCCACTGCCTTCGGCACCATCCATTCTCAACCTGGGTTTTCAGTCATCGGAACCTAGACCTTATCTCCAATCCCTGTACGGGGGGAACCTGATGCACAAGTCAGAACCCCTCCTTCCCCATGGCAAGACACCTTGATGTTGGCAGTGAGTCAAACCTTCAGTGTAGGAGAAAACGGCATGGCCCTTGAGGCCACGCCCATTGTTGAGGGCCGCCTTGGGCACAAACACACATTGTGACCCTCAGCGTGACTACCTTATTCAAGTAACGCCTTTCAATGACTGGACCAAGAGCACGCATCTGTGGCTTGCCATGCCCATAGGCACCCAGGCCTAACTAGATGGCGGGTATTCCAGTTGTCCTTACCCACTGCTCTTTTCTGGAATCCCTCTACTGGGGGGACACCTCTGTCAGAAAACAGTACTCTTCCCTTCCCACAGAATGACCCCAAACACATGGGAGCTTGAACAATCCCCAGAGAGGAAGGCTCTTCCTCGGCCCCTGAAACAACCCCTAGACTGCATGGCATTGTGGACACAACACCCAGAGACAAAAGCCTGAGTGACTGCCTCCCACTTGCCCTCCTTTGATATCCAGAGGATCTCCCCACACGGACTGGAGATGAGGCCTGCCATAACCGTGGCCCCAAACCTGAGCCAAGTGTGTTTTTTCAGACATTGTCCACACAGCCCTGGCAAACACAGCCTCGAGGCTGTGTCCTCTGGAGCCATACCACAGGACCGTGTCTGCTCTCTCCAGGGAAACTGTGCCCATTCCTTTGTCAACAAACCTCCAAAATATGAGAAACCTCAAGGGCCCCGAGGACATCACCCTACTGTAAGACTCCCTGGACACACAGGGGAATTCTGACACAAGCTGAGCAGCTACCTCCATGAAGACAGGCACACAGATGTCCACAGAGACAGAAGGTTGTGCCGGACAGGCCCTTAGGCCCTAATCTCAACTCTTGCTTTGGTTTCCAGGTGTCACTCCTCAGAGGCTTTGGTTTGAAAAACAGGATATGGGGCTTTCCTGAGGCACTGAACAGAACACCTCTCGTCTCCACATGGGAAGCTTTCTTGTTGGAGCCGTGTCAAACACCTCAGGTTGGAGAATCCTGCAGAGTCCCTGAGCCACCTCCACATTCCAAGGTCTCCTAGGCCTCCATCCCACATTAGGACTCATCTTTAAGAGAGTCCATTTCAACTCACCCCTCTGGGTAGCTCACCCAAGAGCCCGCAGATTGAGCCTACCTTGTCCTGGCTTAAGAGTGGTATATGAGTTTAATTTCCCAGGCACCCATGCTTAGACACCTGCTCTCGAGTCTTTCCGTATGCGCCATCCTGGAACCGTCCAATAGGACTCGACTGTCCTGCAGAAGGAAACCTTGAGTATTGGAGTAGTTCACAAATCCCATCGTAGGGAAACCTCCCTGGCCTCCTGAAGCCCCCACACCCTTCAGGAAGAGGCCATCATTGACCAAAACTCTAGCCTGCGGCAAGTCTCATAGTTGACATGACCTCAATGCAGATCTCGATTCAGCCTCTGCAGAGTGAGCCTGCCGTGCCCTCTGTCCCAAACCTCACACTAGCTTGTGTTTTCTGACTTCCTTCCTCACACTCTTGGCAAACAAGCCCTCCAGACTAGGAATTCCAGAACCACAACCCAGCGCAGTGCCTGCCCACAGGAAGAAAAACGTTTCCCTGTGGGACTCTCCAGAAACCCCAGATGATGATCAACCTGCTTGGGCCTCGACGGTCCCGAACTGGATAGGCTGCCCTGGGCACTAATGCTCTGTCTGACACAGCCTGAAGCCAGACGTCCAGACAGACAAGGAGACAGCTGGCCGCACACCCATCTATTCGGGCACGCCATGGTCTTATGCCGTCATCTCTTCCTAACCTTGGTTTTCAGATATCTGAGCCTAGACATTATATCAATTCCCCACACAGTTGGGTATCTGAAGCACAAATCAGACCTCCTCCTTCCCCATGGCTGTTAAGCTTGCTCTTGGCATGGAGTCACACCTTCAGTTTGGGAAAAACCTTATGGCCCCTGATGTCATGCCCAAACTTGAGTGCAGCCTTGGGCACAAATTCACACTGTGACCCTTAGCATGAGCCCCATGTCAAAGAAAGGCCTGTCAGGGCCTGGACCAAGAGCCCGCATATGTGGCTTGCCAAGCCCCTATGCAACCAATCCTCAGCAGTGTTTGAGTTATCCAGTCGCTCCGCCCATACCTGGGGCTCTGCTCTGGAATCCCTTTCTTGGAGAGACATATGAGCCAGACAACAGGACTCCACCCTTCCCACAAAATGACCCCAAACTCTTGGGAGTTGAGACATATCCCCAGAGAAGGAGACTCGTCCTTAGTCCCTCAGGCCACCTTTACAATGCACGGCAATCCTGGACACAACATCCAGAGTCAAAAGCCTGAAGGAACGCCTCCCACTCGCCCTTCTTTCAGAAGCCGAGGAGCTCCCTCTCGGTCTGTACATCCGGCATGCCATACCCTTGGCGCCACTCATAAGCTGAGTTTGTGTTTTCAGACTTCTGTGCCCATAGCCTGGACCCACACACCCTCCAGCATAGGGCCTCTGGAGCCACACCGAAAGATGGTGCCTGTCCTCTCCAAGGAGAGTTTGCCCAATCCATTGACCACAACCCTACATGTTAGGGAAAAGCTCCACGGGCCCTGAGGCCATCCCAATAGTGTAGCCTGCCCTGGACTAAGAGGGGCACTCTGACACCAGCGGAGCAACTATCTCCACTTAGACTCTTAGACAGTGTCCCCAGAGACAGAAGATTGAATGGACAGGCCCTTAGGCCCTAATCTGAACCTTAGCTTTAGTTTCCATGTGTCTGTCCTTAGAGGACTGGTTTTGTAGACCAGCATATGGGGCTTTTCTGAGGCACTAAACCAAACCTCTCTCGTCTCCACATGGGGAGCTTTCTTACTGGAGCTGTATCAAACCCTTCAGGTTGGAGAATTCTGCAGGGCCACTGAACCACCAGCAGATTCCAACGTCTCCATGGACTCAAACCCACATTATGACGCATTCTCAGGAGACGCCATTTCAACTCAGCCCCCTGGGTAGCTTGCCCCAGAGCCAGGAGATCAAACATATCTTGTCGCTAATGGCCTATGGGAATGTGAGGCATGCTGTACAGGGATCTATCCTTTGTATCCTGCTCTCCAGTCCTTCCGTTGGTATGTCCTGGTGCCATCCAACAGGACTGGACGGTCCCACAGAAGGAAAACTTGTGATTTAGGGGCAACCTCCAATATCAGCATGGGAAAACTTCCTTGGCCTCATGAGGCCCATGCTTCATGAAGGTGCCATCATGGAAAGAAACTCCAGCCTCAGCCATCATCTGATCCTCAGCCTGCCTTCAGATGCATGAGATTTCCATTCAGCCTCTGCAGAGTGGGCCTGTTCCAAACTTCACCCTAGCTTTTGTTTTCAGACTTCCATCCTAGCACTCCTGGCCCAAAACCCCTCACTATTGGGAATTCTGGGTCCACAATGAAGCACTCTGCCTGCACCCCAAAGATAAACATTGTCTATGGCATTACTCAGAATCCCCAAATGAAAATCAACCTGATCAGCCCTTGGCAACACCCCAATTGCATAGGCTACCCTAAACACTATGCTCTGTCTTACATAGCCTGAGTGGAGACCTTCCGACAGACACTGAGACAGTTGGCTGCACACCCAGCACATCGAACCTGCCATGGGTTAGGCCATTTCATCCCTTCCCATTGACCTGGGAGTCTTCCTGGAGGTATGTTCTGAGGCTGTGTCAGACTGTGCATTTTTTCTAGAGCTGCCTATGGAATTGGGGTGGGCTTAGGGGCCTTGCAAGTTTCTCTTAATCTGGTGGGTTTGGGAAACTGAGGCAGGCTGACATTCCTCGGGAGAGCAGGCCCAGTGCTATAGTGTGGTCCTGGAGGCCCCATCCTGGAGGGCATATGGGTCAGGACCTTGGGTCCAAAGTCTTCAGACACAAACTCAGGTAAGAGTTAGGCTCGAGGTGATGGCAGACCCGATCTGCAGACCCTGAGGGAAGCTCCTCCGTATTTGAAATCCGGACGGCTGGGAGGCAGGAGCACAGGCTTTTCTGTCTGACTTGTTTGTCTATGATGGCCACGAAATGGAGGGGTGGCCTCATGTGTTCATGTGAGATTCTACCTCTCTGGGAATTCTGCTCGGCACCCAAGAGTTTGGTGTCTTTCTGGGGGATGGGGGGAGCGCAGTTTTCTGAGTCAGGTATCCCGTCCAAACAGGCATTCCAGAGATGGGTCCTGTGTTCTGGAGCCTGGATCACCCCAACAAGGCTTAGGATTTGGGCCTAGGGGCATGACAGACCCACTCTATGTTTTCCTGGTACATCTCCCGAGTGTTCTTGTTGGAAATGGGTCTCATTCTGAGGGTCACAATGCCTGTTTGTGCCCAGATGCCCATGCTGAGTGGGCTTGACCTCACGGGCTATGCACTTGGCTCCCACTCTGAGGGTTGGACAGCCATCTCAACATTCAGTTTTCCTGCCATAGGGAAGGAGGTGTACTTTTTTATGCTTCAGGTTCCCCCATGGGCAGGAATTTGAGCTAAGTTCTGGGACAGGTGCCTGAATACCCAGTTCGCTTTTAGATGAGGTCCTCGGGCCAAGGCAGGACCCACCTGCAGAAAATGAGGCCTGCTGTCTGGGTGTCTGACAGGAGGTCGGGCTCGAGCTGTGTCAGACAGAACATTCGTGCAGAGTTCGGCCTATGATATTGGGGTGCCGTTGAGAGCTGTGCAACTGGATCCTCATGGGGGATTTCTGCACAGACCCTTTCTGCACTTCTTCTATCTGGTGAGCAGGCAGATGGCTGCATTATGGCTCCAGAATACCCAAGTTGGAGGGTTTGCAGGCGAGGAGTGTGAGGACAGAAGTCTGAAAACACAAGCTACGGTTAAGCTCAGTGCCGAGCACATGTCCATTCAAATGTACAGCAGTTGTTTCGAGATCTCCAGCACCTGGGCGAGGGTCAGATATCTGCTCACGCTGGAGTTTGTATCCATGATGGCCAACGAATGGTGGGG
>NW_026741284.1:0-5513 GCF_022355385.1 Mustela nigripes
ATGTTGAAAATAGAACTGCCCTATGACCCAGCAATTGCACTATTGGATATTTACCCTAAAGATACAAACGTAGTGATCCAAAGGGGCACGTGCACCCGAATGTTTATAGCAACAATGTCCACAATAGCCAAACTATGGAAAGGAAGATATTTTTTAAAAGATTTTATTTATTTATTTGACAGACAGAGATCACAAGTATGCAGAGAGGCAGTCAGAGAGAGAGGGGGGGGAAGAATGCTCCCTTCCAAGCAGAGAGGCAATGTGGGGCTCGATCCCAGGACCCTGGGATCATGACAAGAGCCAAAGGCAGAGACTTAAACCCACTGAGACACCCAGGCACCCCAAAAGAGGAGACATTTAAGAATGCAATAACTGCAAGGAAAATGCTGTATCTGGCATAATTTACAGGGAAGGTAATTACCTACAAAGAAAAAAAAATCATTCAACAAGTTTCCAGATAAATTATCAACCTTCAAAATTCAATAGTATTTTTCTATATAAGTAATGGCAATTAAAGAAAATATTGTTAATAATGGCAACAGAGACCACATAGAATCTAGGAATTAGCTTACCCAAACAAATACAAGATGAAAAGCCACATCAATGGAAAACACAAAAGACTCTACCCCCAAATTACTAGAACTCATAGAGTAATTCAGTAATGTGGCAGGATACAAAAATCAATGCACAGAAACGATTTGCTTTCCTATACACTAACAGCATAACTGTAAAAGGGAAATTAGGGAATTGATTCCATTTACAATAACACCAAAAACCATAAGACACCTTGGAATAAACCTAACCAAAGAAAAGGATCTAAAAACTACAGAACACATAAAAAGTTGAAAAAGCATTCCATGTTCATGGATCAGAAGAATAAGCATTGTTTTAATATCTATGCTGTCCAAAGCAATCTATACTTTCAACACCATCCCAATCAAAATATCATTGGCATTTTTCAAAGTTCTGGAACAAACAATCCTAAAATCTGTATGGGACCACAAAAACCCCAAATTGCTAAGGAAATTTTGAAAAAGAAAAACAAAGCTGGGGGCATCAGATTGCTTGATTTCAAGCTATAATACAAAGCTGTGGGATGCCTGGGTGGCTCAGTTGGTTAAGTGTCTGCCTTAAGCTCAGGTTGTGGTACCAGGGTCCTGGGATTGAATCCTGCACAGGGAGCTGCTTTCTCTCTCCCTCTGTGATCTCTCTCACTCTTCCTCTCTCTCAAATAAATAAATAAATAAAAATCTTTTAAAAAATGCTGTGAACAACAATACAGCATGGTACTGGCACAAAAACAGACACATAGTTCAATGGAACACAATAGATAGCCCAGACATGGACCCTCAACTCTATGGTCAACTAATCTGTAACAAAACAGGAAAAAATATCCAATGAAAAAAAGACCATTAAATTCAATAAATTGTGTTAGAAAATTTGGACAGCTATATACAGAAGAATGAAACTCAACCATTAGCTTACACTATATACAAATATAAACTCTAAATGTATGAAAGACCTCAGTGTGAGGCAGGAATCCATCAAAATCCTAGAGAAGAACATAGGCTGTACCTTTTTGACATTAGCCACAGCGAATTCTTTCAAAACGTGTCTCCAAAAGCAAGGGAAACAAAGCGAAAATGAACTTTTGGGACTTCCTCAAGATCAAAATCTTCTGCACAGCAAAGGAAACAGTAAAAAAAAACAAAACAAAACAAAACAAAAACCAAAAAACAGAGAGGCAACCCATGGAATGAGAGAAGATATTTGTAAACAACACCACAGTAAAAAATCTGGTATCTAATATTTATAGAGAACTTCTTGCACTCAATACTCAAAACACAAATAATCAATTCAAAAAATGGGCAGAAGCCATGAACAGACTCTTCTGCAAAGAAGACATATAAATGGCTAACATAAAAATGAAAAAATATTCAACCTCATTAGCCATTAGGGAAATTCAAATCAAAACTACATTGAGATAACACCTTACACAAGTTAGAACAGCAAAAATTGACAAAGCAGGAAAGAACAAAAATTTTGGAGAGGATGTGGAGAAAGGCAAACCCTCATATACTGTTGGCGGGAATGCAAGTTGGTGCAGTCACTTTTGAAAACAGTTTAGAGGTTCCTCAAAAAGGTGAAAACAGACCTACCCTATGACCCAGAAATTGCACTACTGGCTCTTTACCCCCAAAATGCAGATGTACTGAAAAGAAGGGGCACCTGAACCCCAATGTTAATAGCAGCAATATCCACAATAGCGAAACTGTGGAAGGAGCTGAGATGCCCTTCAAAAGATAAATGGATAAAGAATATTTGTTCCATATATCTTGGGGAATATAACTCAGCCATCAGAGAGGATGAATACCCACCATTTGCATTGAAATGGATGGAACTGGAGGGGATTATGTTAAGTGAAATAACTCAAGGAGAGAAAGACAATTATCATATGGTTTCATTTACTCCTGGAACATAAGGGATGTCAAAAGGACATTAGGAGAAGGAAGGGAAAAATGAAGCAGGGAATTAGAGGAGGAGACAAGCCATGAGACACTATGGACTATGGGTAAACAAACTGAGTGTTTCAGAGGGGGGGAATGGGTTAGACTGGTGATGGGTATTAAGGGGGGCACATATTGCATGAAGAACTGGGTGTGGTGCATAAACAAAGAATTCTGGAACACTGAAAAGAAATTTTTTTTAAGATTTTATTTATTTATTTGACAAACAGAGATCACAAGTAGGCAGAGAGGCAGGCAGAGAGAGGGCGGGGAGGCCAGCTCCTTGCCTAGCAGATAGCCTGATGCAGGGCTCGATCCCAGGACCCTGGGATCATGACCTGAGCCAAAGGCAACGGTTTAACCCACTGAGCCACCCAGGCGCCCCTGAAAAGAAATTTTTTTAAATAAAAGTAAAAATTTTTTATAAACATATATTTTTATTCCCAGCATATACAATAGCAATAACAAACTTGAAAAAATTAATGATGTACTGTATGGAGAGTAACATAGCTTAATAAAATTTAAAAATTTTTTTAAAAAGACAAAACAAAGACCACATTAAAAAAAAGCTGAAGCATAGATATGGTCCAAAACCATCAATGAACAAAAAGGTACACCATAAGTACAGAGAATGGAGAAGAGTAGACACTATACCAAGCAACCCAGACACAAGGGACCTATACTGGGAAAAGGAGTCCCCATAACATTTGGCTTTGAAAATCAACGGGACTTAACTTCCTAAGTTTTTGCAATCAACAAGGCTTAGCTGCAGATATTTTAAACATCAACAGGCTTAGCTCTGGAAGAGTTAGAGAGCAATATGACACTGAGTCTCCACCTTTAACAAGCAAGCATAAAAAACAACCTCACCAAAGATAAAACATAGAAGCAGCAACTTGAAAAGCACTTATAGAGCATTGGTAAGATGTCAGTGGAGCATAAGGGCCCTACACTTGCTTCATCCCAAAAATACAAGTAGATAACTACCAAATCATACCAAGTACCCCAGAAATTGATCTGAAAACTGACAGAACATACTCTGCAACTAAAGATACAGAGGAAGCCATCCAAGGAAGATAGGAAGTATGGATACATGCTTTGGGAAAGAAACAGATCATGACTGCTGCCATGGGGAGGAAGCTGCAGTCACAGAGAACAGTGTGAGGCACACAAATATAGAGAGGAGCCTATGGGAAAGATGATCCCCTATGGCAATATCTTGGAAAGCAAAAGGGGCTAAATTTCATTAGTCTCTGCAACAAGCACGACTTAAAGTCAAGAGTTCTTAAGGTCAGTGGACTTGGCTCAGAGAGAGCCCAGAGGATATTGTGCTTCTCATTGAAAGAAGGCAGGGCAAACAGCCTGCAGACATACACTGTGCAAACAGTGACAATAAGAGCACTTATGACACGCCATGGAGAGGTTATTTGCTCTTGAAGTGAGTGCAAGAAGGGCAGCATTCACAGAGAGACCCCTCCAGGAACAAAGGAACTGCCTAGGGCCATTTCCTTCACCTGCTGCTCAGTATAACCCTAACTTGCTTATACCAAGACCCACCTCCTCCCCTTCTGGTGCAACTGCCTTTCCCAGTCATGCTTACCTCAGTCCCAGCTCTATAGGCCCCCTCCTGCAGAAGACTGGCCAAAATCCCTGCCCAAACCATGACTCCTGATCCAGGAGTTTTACAAGGCCTCAGTTCTAGTGGCAGTGGTGAAAGATGCCATCTCATACACGTACAAGAGCAAACTTAGCTAAAACTTGCTACATTCAACCTAGGGAACAAACACTGTGCACAACACACAAAGAAAGCCTCTGTAGACAATCTGTCTAAAAGATAAAGAAGCTAGGACAAAAACAAAAACAAAAAAACAGCACACACTGGAGGCACTCAATGAAGTGGCAAGGCATGGGAGATAGGAAGATGATACAATATACTATAAGACCTCTTTTTCATAATGCCACTATCTTCGAGAGCAGGGAGTACCTAACTTATCCTAATACATGAAAGCAGGCATAGAGATTTAGATCAAATGAGAAGACAGAAGAATCTGTCCCAAATGAAAGAGCAGGACAAGTCCACAGCCAGAGATCTAAGTGAAACATATAAATATCGTGCCAAACAGCATGGTACTAACAGACACATAAATAATGGGACAGAACAGAGACCCCAGAAATGGACCTTCAACTCTATGGTTAACCAATCTTCAACAAAGGAGGAAAGAATATACAATAGAAAAAGGACAGTCTCTTCAATAAATGGTACTGGAAAATTGGACAGCCACATACAGAAGATTCAAACTGGACCATTCTCCTATACCACACACAAAGATAAACTAAAAATGGATGAAAGATCTGAATGTGAGACAGGAATCCATTAAAATCTTAGAGGAGAATGCGGGTAATAATCTCTTCAACCTTGGACAAAGCAACTTCTTACAATATACATCTCTAAAGGCAACGGAAACAAAAGCAAAAAGGAACTATTGGGACATCATCAAGATAAAAACTTATGCACAATAAAGGAAACAATCAACAAAATAAAGTGCAACCTAAAAAATGGGAGAAGATATTTGCAAAAAACAGAAAAATGGCTTGTATCCAAGACCTTTAAAGAATTTCTCAAACTCAACACCCAAAACCATAAATAATCCAATTAAAAAATGGGCAGAGATGGGGAGGACAAGATGGCAGGGAAGTAGGAGGAGGCACCGTTTCAACCTGTACCCTAAAGTGAGCTGATTACCTACCAAAGAACTCCTATCACCCATGAAATCAGCCTGAGATTAGAATTGTACACATCTGGATCTCTGTGAGGGCAAAAGACAGTGGGCAGGTAAAGTGGGGTGGGAAAGTTAGACTGATACAGAAGATAAACAAAATGGGGAGGGAGCCACCAGAAGCCACCCATTGGAAAGTAATACCTCAGTACGAGAGTGCCCTGTGATTGGAGACCAGCATTAACTTGGAGTCTGGTTGAAAGCACTCAAAAAGAGCAAAGGATCATGG
>NW_026741285.1:0-5505 GCF_022355385.1 Mustela nigripes
AAGAATAAGATTCTACATGTCTGAGGTATCCAAAATAATCAAATTCACCTACAAAAAGTAAGATATGGTTGCCAGACTTAGGGGGCAGGGGAACAGGGAGTTAATGTTTAATAGACACAGACTTTCACTAGGTCAAAATTTAAACATTCTTGAGTCGGTAGCTGGTGATTTTTGCAGAAAAATGGGAACATACCTAGTGGCATACAAGTGTAGACTTAAAATTGTTTATATTCTTTAATCTTTTAAGTGGTCAGTATTATGTTTTATAAACCGAATAACAAATAAAGTCATGATTGAAGTACCAAAACATAACATGAATGAATATTGAAAACAAACCAAGTTACAGAGCCCTACAGAAAAGGCTGCCCAGATTGGAGTCTTTCCTGATCTTTAAATCATCATGGTTGGGGACTGAGTGGAAGTCTCAGCAACAGTGAGGTCAATTACAAGAAAGGTCATGGTCACACAGCTCGAGCAGGTGGTAACAGTTGACATGGCTTCTGGATTGGACTATAATGAGGAAACCATAATCATTTCCCCATTTGTGAGCTCTATGACAGTTCCCAGGGAAGGTGTCCCTGTTTGGAGCAAAAAACACACAAGTGGGTTGTAGGAAGTGGCAGCTGTGGGAAGCAATGGCTTGTGAATATGAGAGCAGAAGACTATTTCTACTGCTACAGCAGATACTCTGTACATCAGAAATTCATGGGAACTTGGGCGTCTGGGTGGCTCAGTGGGTTAAGGCGTCTGCTTTCAGCTCAGGTCATGATCCCAGCATCCTGGAATCGAGTCCCACATCGGGCTCTCTGCTTCAGCAGGAGCCTGCTTCCTCCTCCTCTCTCTCTCTCTCTCTCTGCCTGCCTCTCTGTCTACCTGTGATCTCTGTCAACTAAATAAATAAAATCTTTTAATTTAAAATTTAAGAGAGAGAGGAACTAAATTATTCCTCAAGACAAGCAGATCAGTAATACACCAGAAAAGCAAAAAACACATCAGACTTCATGGTGAGGCCAAACCTGACCAGAACATAGTTCACTAAATACAATGTACTACTAAGGAACACTGTGATACAATTATATTAGGGGACCACTATGCTGTTGGTGTGGCGGGTGACCTAGGATATGGTAGAAACATGATGTTTTGACTTCCCAATCTTCTACATCACTCCGCCAAAAAAAAATTGAAACAAATTCATTGAAATTGCAGGATACAGAATCAAGATACAAAAGCTATTAGCTTGTACAAACTCATAATAAACCATCACAAGGAGAAATTAAGGAAACAGAGAAAAAACTTTACTACAGGCATGAAAAACCTGTACCCTGAAAACTATAGGACACTGATAAAGAAATTGAAAAGGGGGAACCTGGGGGGGCTCAGTCAGTTAAGCATCTGACTTCTGGTAACTCCTGGTAATGGTCTCAGGGTCACAAAATTGAACCTCTTGTCAAATGTCATGCGGGGCATGGAGTCTGCTTACCATTCTCTCTCTCTCTTCCTCTACCCTCTCCCACTCCCTCTCAAAAAAGAAATTGAAAAACACAAATAAATGGAAAGATGTTATGTGCTCATGGATTATAAAAATGAATATTATAGAATTGTTCTTTTTACCCAAAATGACGTACATATTCCGTGAGATCCTGATCAACATTCCCATGCCACTTTGCACAGAACTAGAACAACAATCCTAAGACATGTGCAAAACCACAGAGGAGCCCAAATAGCCAAAGCAACCTGTACGAAGAAAAACAACTTGGGAGGCACCACAGTCTCTGATCTCAAACTACATCACAAAGCTGCAGTAACCAAACCAGTATGTTATGGGCTAGGACACAGAAAGACCGGTGGAGCAGAATGGAGAGTCCAAAAACAAGCCTGGATAATTAATCTATCAATTAATTATTGATAAATAATTAATCAATAATAATTATAATTAACATCAATAATTAATTAAGCCTGGTCAATTAATTTATAACAGAGAAGCCAAGAATATGTAATGGTAAAGGGACGGTCTCTTCAATGAGTGGTGCTGGGAAAACTGGACAGCATCAAGCAGAACAGCAACCAGACCCCTACCTTACACCCCACACAAAAACTAACGAAAAACCCACAGAGGAGAGGAAGGAGGAACACAAGTACTGAGTGTGGGGCTACCCTCAAGCCAGGGAGCCCCAGTGCCCTGGTAGGATTCATTCTCAGTAGGGACACTGGTGAGGCCTGCAGCGGTTCTGGTTTCAACCCGAGCTCTTTTGATGAAGCTCCAGCAAAGACAACGCTGGGCTCCAGTGTCTCCTGGCGATGTTTCCAACTCTGAAATGACGGCTTTGCAAGGGAACAAGAGGAGGTGCTTCAGAACCTTCCTCAATGAGGGAAGTTAAGAGGGAAACTTAAAGGGTTGAACTCCAGGGAGCTTTTCTTGCAAGGGCCCCTGTGGGGAGAGGCAAGGGCAGGACAGCAGGAAAGTGATGGAGAACAGCCCAGCAGCGTCTCCCTTGAACACAGGAAAGGCTCTGTTCGGCGAGCACCACATCAGGGGGCTCCTTCCCTCAGTTCTGACAGAGGATGCCGTCTGCGAGAGGGGTGATTCCAAGTATCCACAGGCATCTTGTGGTTTAGGGTCAGAATCCTGAAGGGGGACCCCTTGTCCAAGGTGTGTCTCCAGGTGATACTGTGGTCATCAGACACATCAGAGGTCACCGACAAAGAAGCCCTCCCATGAAGACTTCTGAGAGATGGGTCAGAGCAGAATAATGGGTTGGGAGGGAAGGTGTGTGCCTTACCCAAGAAAACCATCTCTAGGCCCTTCCAAGTGTCAGAGTCTAAGGGAGGGTTCCGGATGCTGAACCCGGCCCCTTCCCCTGCTCACCCTGACCCCTTACACCAGCAACTGTCTCCTCAGCTTTCACACTGAGATCAAGACAAGTTCCTTAATGCAACAGGCATTCAAGGACCTCTCGTCAGCCACTGGTGGGTGTCCAGGTGCATGGCGCCAAGCAGGCATCAAGGGGTTACCACAGCAGCGGAAGGGGGTGGGGCATACTGAGCTGGACTAGTTCTAATACTTTATTTTTAACAGCACCTGAGTTAAAAATGGCACAGGCCCCAGGGGTTACTGGGGTAAAAGAGACCAAAAGCAAAAACAAAAAAAACAAAAACAACCATCTGTGCAGGAGGGGCATTGGTGGGGGACACCGGCCCTAGGCCCACCACTGACCATAGAGCCCTGAGCACTGACCCTGACCTCTGAATGCACTTAACATCCAGCCCAGCCCAGACCCAGAAGACCCAGGCCTAGGGTCTTTAACTATGGGGGACATCTTTAACTATTTGAGGACATCTTTCCTCAAAAACACAGGTCTGGAGTGCCCCCCAACACCCACTGCAGCCCTGAAGTGCCCAGAAAGCCCACATATTCTGTTGGCTCTCTGCAAGGTAGAGGGAGATAAACCAAAGAAGTGACATCCCTGTGGAGGTCTCCCCACCCCCGTGAGCCCTTCTCACTGAACCCCGGGGTCCCAGGGCTGGTGAGCAGGGCTGGGCTGAGAGGCTATTTTAGCCTTGGTGATACTTCCTTTCTCAAATGTGGCTTGACTCTTGGAAATAAATGCTGACTTTGGGAGACTGGCTTTTTCAAGTGTTTTTCTAAAACAAGTGGTTGAAGCTGAAGAATGTCTTCATGCTTCCACAGGTGGGCCCACAGTGGGGGGCAGGGCAGTCAGAACTAGGGACAACTTTGCGGCCCTCCACCTCGCTGGGCTAATGCCCCACACTCACCTGGAAATGGAGGAGGGGGGATGGGAGGGGCATGGGGGCCTCTGGGGGTCATTTCAGCACCATAGAATCTCTCTACATCAGCAACATAGACCCAGTGGTTCTGCTCGACATCGTCCTGGATCCCCTTAGAAATGACATCCGGGACCAGATGCTGTTAGTTCCCCATTCCCGCCTCCAAGCCAGTCGCCCATCTGCTTGTGCTGAGGCCATGTACAACGTCACGGACAGGAGGCCAGCCCTGGGGCCGATCCCACTTGGCAGCCCCAGGAGACAGGATATATGCTGCGGGAGGGGAGTTTCCAGAAGGGTCTCAGCTACCAGCTGAATGTTTGAGTTGCTTCTCCGGGAGTCAGGGCTCATTTTCTGGAAAACCTTCTTGGAGGGGCAGGCTTCTTTGTCAACTCAGATTTTCAGAAATATCTAAGTGGATTTAATGTCAACTAATGTAATATGAAAGGACCTCATTTGATCTTGTTAATTTCGATGCAGCTGAATTTGCAGACAGGGGCCCTATTTGCAAAATGCCCCAGCTGCCAAAGAGGAGAGAGCCCTGAGGTCAGAAAGCGGTACATCAGGAAGCTGGGACCCCAGGGGCACTGCTTGGCAAAGTCTGAAGACCTGGGCTGTCGTTTGCAGGGACCACTTATACCCTTGCTCCTTGGAAAGTGGAAAGGGTACAAGCTTGATTTGTGGCTGACAAGCACATGGTCCAGAGTCCCGGGCAACCCCAGGTCCTACTGGGGCCTTGGCACACACGTCTGCAAGACCAAGCCATAGCTCGCTGAACAATAAACCATTATGTTCCCCCAACAAAGCATCCCTGACACCACCTGCCCCATCCACTGGCTTCTGGCTTCTTGGACCCGCTGCTCACTGCTTCCCTGTCTCTTGCTCATGTCACCGCTGCCAGCATGCCTCTCCCCCAAGAAGAACCACTTCCTACCTTCCACATTCTATGCTCCAGCCATCCTGGGGCTTAACTTTAGAGGACAGAGCACAGAAAAGAACAGGCAGCCATGAGCCAGTGCCTGAGGGCCATCCCTGCGTACCATGCCATCAGTGTGAGTGTCTGGATATGCTGTGACCCCTTAGGGCCTCCTGGAGGTCTGGGTTATCCAGGATGCAGACCATTTGGGCGCAGCTCTGGAGACAGAAGCAGGTGGGGTCTGTGTCCTCCTGGCTCTTGGAGGAGCTCAGCTGAAGCATGTGGTAAAGACACTGCTTGGTCTCCTCCACTTGCTTTGTCCTCCACAGCTGGACAAGCCATCCTAGAGGTCATGGACCACAAAGGCTCGTTGGCCAACTTAGGAGACTGGAACCACAAGGTTCTTTAAGTAAATTCCAATGGCTCAGCGAGAAGCAGACAGGTGGAGATGGAAGGAGCACATCACCAGATCCCAGGGGAGCCAACATTCCCGTATCCAGTCTCTCTCTACCGCATTAGCCTTTCCTGCCTGTGGGGCCAGGGCTCGGGTCTGAGCAGGAGTTCCACGGCGGGAAGGGCCTGGGGCCAATGGCACACACTGGCTCCATCAGACAGGCATGGGGACGAGGACGCCGGATCACAGCATTCCTGCACAGCCCTGAGAGCGCAGATGAATACCTGACTCACTTTGTACCCAAAATATATGCCACACGACGGATTGACCCCCAACCACAGCTACTGGGGAAGTCTGTGGGTTTGGAAGCATGACTATGGGAACAGAAAGCAGGTTCGTCTGAGAACTGTGA
>NW_026741286.1:0-5502 GCF_022355385.1 Mustela nigripes
TCCTTATCATATTAGACTATTTTTAAAAGATACAATCTCCTATCTCACAGCTTTTGTGTGTGTGTGTGTGTGTGTGTGTGTGTGTGCGTGCATGTGCGTGTGTGTGCGTGTGTGTATGTGTGTTGCATGGAACCATTCAGCTTGTTGAGTACCTCAGTGTTCACGATATTTTCTCTTATGAGATAAAGTACAAGGGATAATTAATAATGTCAGATTTACTTATCTGTGTCTACACTCACTAATTAGTTTTAAGTAAAATATGGGCTTCTTGAACAAATGGCTATCAATTGGTTAATGCAGTTCCATGAATTGTTTTTATATTTATAATTTGAATTTCTTTATTTTTAAACTCAGATTTGTTTGGTGTTAATAGCTATAACTGCAGCTTCGTTTAAAACCAGGATTTTGGAGGAGAATTAAGAATTTTCACAAATGTAAGAAGGGCAAATCTTCTCAAAATGCCTTTACGTTTATCAGGTAGGGGAGTGGGAGTATTGTTTTCAAAGCTAATTATGATGAAAAATCACTACTAAACACCAGTGCTAGTAAAACAAAACATTTTTTTTTTAGTAGAGAAGCACAAAAGAAAGTTACCTAAGTAGGAGTCAGACTGCCAAGATTTCACAACGTTACCTTGAAGCTGTCATTCCCTAGATGTGTGATTACAAATGGTGGAAAGATGTGTAAGTAAACACTGCAGTGAATTAAGAATGAAAAAAATGTATACACATGGATATTAAGTTCCTTGTAAATTGAATTCTTTTGGTTGTTGTTTATAACAATGATTCTACATTTTTTTCTTCAGATATTCCAATGGTACACTTATTAGATTGTAATTGATTCTCCTCAACCCATTAATTCTTAGTCAAAGTAGAGTAATGTTCAAAGCAGAGAGATAGTTGATCCAGTTATGGCTGTGTCAGCACATTTAACATAATTTACTTTAATAGGGTTTTCTACTTGGCTGTAATAGAGCTTCTGGATGGAGAATTTCAGTGTCAGTATTTAGCCAGAATGACTATTTTTCCTTTTAGTCAATTTTATGAATGTGTGTTTATTAGAGATTTGAATATAGATATAGATGACAAAGAATTACTCTCACATGATATGTCTCTGGGAGGCTATGCAGTTTAATTGAAAAGGCACTGTATAAGAAGTCTGAATAGTTGGTTCTGGATTCAATTCTCTATTTACCTGATACATGATATTGGATAAGTCAATGTATCTCAATTTCCCTACTGACAGTGGGGAAAACTTGACTCAGGGGGGTATAATAAATAAACAAAATGATGTATGGGAAAGAGTTTCAAGTGATTTTTACTATGTGCTCTTTGGTAGTACAGAGAGTACTGATAATATGTAAAAATTGTTAAGCATAGCCATGAAATCACTGTCCAACTCATTACTGGATCATTAGCAATATTTTTGCAACAACCCATGTGCTCCTTCCATGTTCAGTCCCATGGCCTTCCTCTTTTTACTCTCAGCTGCTTTTAAAGCCCTCTCCTTACCTTTTAGTTTCTGAAATTTGACTACAATATTTCAAAGTCTGTGGATTTCATTCCACGTGTCTTCATTTGTGTCCATTGTTTTCCCAGTATGTATAAACATATGTTAGTCTTTGGTATTGTTTTATCTATTACGTATTCTTCATTGATTTTTCATCTACTTCTCTTTTATGGTTCATTCTCTATAATTTCTTCAGCTCCATTTCCAGATCAGTAATTCAGCTGTGTCTAACCTGCTGTTCAACCAGTCTTATTACATTTAGAATTTGGCAATTATACAAAGTTTAATTAAACTTAAAAAAAAAATTTAAAGGAGGCCCTATGCCCAGCGTGGAGCCCAATGTAGGACCCAAAGTTATGACCTGGAGGTCAACGCCTGGGCTGAGACCAACAATCGGGACACCCAACTGAAGGAGCCACCCACGTGTCCCTAATTAAGTTTCTAAAATTGGTTTGTTCTTTCACTGATTTTGGAGTTTTAAGAGTGCTTTGTATATTTTTGGATACAAGTCCTTTATCAGATATGTGTTTTGCAAATATTTTCTCCTAGTTAACAAATTGTGTTTTCATTCTCTTAACAGTGTCTTATGTAAAACAGATTTTTAGAAATTTTTAATGTAATCTAAGTTACCAATTTTTTATTCCAGGGGTGATGCTTTTGGTGTTGCATCTAAGAAGTCATCCCCAAACACAAGGTGTTTCCTGGTTTTTTTCTTTTTATAGTTACATATTTTATATTTAGGTTTATGATCCATTTTGAGTTATTTTGTGAAAGATATAAAATCTGTATTTAGATTCATTAATTCTTTTGGATATGGATATCCAGTTATTCTAGTACCATTTGTTGAAAAGTTCGCTCTTTCTCCATTGAATTACCTTTACTTTGTTGTCAAAGATCTGTGGACTATATTTGTGGTCTGTTTTGGGGCTCTCTTTTTTTTTTTTTCCCATTTATCTATGTGTGTGTGTTTGGCTAGTACCATATTGTCTTAACTACTAGGTTTTGTAAAAAGTCTTGAAGTTAGGTAGTGGCAGTATATTGATATTCTTCCTCAGTATTGAGTTGGCTATTTTTTAAAAAGATTTTATTTACTTGACAGAGAGAGAGAGACGGAGAGAGCAGAAGAAGGTGGAGTGGTAGGTAGAGGGAGAAGCAGTCCCCCCAGGGAGCACAGAGCCCAACGCAAGAGCAAGAGATGGCAGGATCCCCGGATCATGACCTGAGCTGAAGGCAGACACTTCACTGACTGAGCTACCTAGGCACCCTTTGAGTTGATTATTCTGAGTCTTTTGCCTTTGATACAAACTTTAGAATTAGTTTCCTAATATCTGTAAAATTACTTGCTGGGATTTTGAGTGAGATTATATTGAATCTTCAGATCAGGTTGGAAAAAGCTGACTTCACAGTATTAAGTCTTCCTGTCCTTTAACACAGACCATGTCTCTATTTAGAGCTTCAAATTTTTTTTATAGCTTGTGAATTCCTTCATATAGAAATTATATATTTTTTATTATATCTAAGTATTTATTTTTGATGTTGATATAAATGGTGTTGACTTTGTAATATAAAACTCCAATTTTTCACTTCGGATATATAAGAAAGCAACTGATTTTTATCTATTAACTTTGTATCTTACAGCCTTATTTTGATTATTTATTGTCCCAGGAGGTTTTTTATTTTCTGACCATTTGATATTTTCTTATATAAACAATCATGTCATCTGCAGTTCTATCAAAGACAGTTTTATTGCTTCCTTCCCTATCTGTATACATGTAATTTCCTTTTCTTATCTTATTCATTAGCTAGGACTTGCAGTACAATATTGAATAAGAATCATGAGGGGTGACATATTTGCCTTGTGTCTGATCTTCAGGAGAAAGTCCATTGTTTATCAACATGAAGTATGCTGTTAGCTGTAGGATTTTTGTAGATGTTCTTTCTCAAGTTGAGGATATTCCCTTCATCCTGGGTTATTGAGAGATTTAAATCAAGAATGGATATTGAGTTTTCTCAAATTCTTTTTCTGAAACTATTGATATGATCATGAGAATTTTCTTCTTTAGCCTGTTAGTGTGATGAATTTTATTAATTGATATTTGAATGTTAAAGTATGATTGCATACCTGGAAAAAAAAAAAAAACCCAGTTGGTCATGTTGAATAATTCTTATACTTTGCTGGATTTGATGTGCTAATATTTTTCAGGATTTCTTTTTTTGTGTTCATGAAAGGTACTGGTTTGTAGTTGTCTTTCTTACAATGTTTTTTAAAAGATTTCTTTGTTTTACAGAGAGAGAGCACATGCAGGGGAAAGGGGCAGAGGAAGAGGCAGAGAAACCTCAACCAGACTCCCTGTTGAGTGCAGAGCCCAACTTGGGGCTTGATCTCATGACCCTGAGATCATGACCTAAGCCAAAATCAAGAGTCAGGCACTTGACCAACTGAGGCACCCAGGTGCCCCTCTTTCTTATAACATTTTTATCTCTGGTGTAACCATAACGCATTAGAACAGGTTCCTTCTGCTTCTGTTTGCTGGAAGAGATTGTATAGAATTGGCATCATTTCTGGCTTAAATGTTTGGTAGAATTCACCAGTAAAACCATCCAGCCCTGGTGCTTTCCTTTTTTGGAAGGTGATTAGTTATCAATTGAATGTATTTAATAGATAAAGTCTTACTCAGATTATTTCTACTTTTGTGAGTATTGTTAGATGATGTCTTTCAAGGAATTGGTCCATTTCACCTAAATTATCAAATTTGTGGGTATAGATTTATTTGTAATATTTTTTATTATTCTTTTTAATATCCATGGTATTAGTGGTGATGATGCTTATTTCAGTTCTGGTATTAGGAATTTGTGTTGTGGTGCCTGGATGGCTCAGTTGGTTAAGTGGCTGCCTTGGGCTCAGATCATGATCTCAGGATCCTGGGATTAAGTCCCAAAAAGAGTTTGTATCTTCTCTCTCTTTTACTTGGTATCCCTGGCTGGAGATTTATCAATGTCATTATCTTTTCAAAGAATCATCTTTTGTTTTGGTTTGTTTTCTCTACTGTTTTCCTGTTTTCAGTTTCATTGAGTTTTTGCTCTATTGTTATTTCTTTTCTTTCGTTTGCTATTGGTCTACATTGCTCTTATTTCTCTAATGTCCTATGGTGAACATTTAATTACACTTTGATCTGAGAACATATTCTTATATGGTTTTGATTCTTTTAAAATTATCAAGTTGTGGGGGGAGGAGTCAAGATGGCAGAGAAGTAGCAGGCTGAGACTACTTCAGCTAGCAGGAGATCAGCTAAATAGCTTATCTGTTTGCAAACACCTGCAAATCCATTGGCAGATCAAAGAGAAGAAGAACAGCAATTCTGGAAACAGAAAAACAACCACTTTCTGAAAGGTAGGACCAGTGGAGACGTGAATCCAAAGCATGGGAAGATAGACCCCGGCGGGAGGGGCCGGCTCCTGGCAAGCGGCGGAGCAACGGAGCACAAAATCAGGACTTTTAAAAGTCTGTTCCACTGAGGGACATCGCTCCAGAGGCTAAACCGGGACAAAGCCCACGCGGGGTCAGCATGGCCTCAGGTCCCGCAGGGTCACAGAAGGATCGGGGGTGTCTGAGTGTCGCATAAGCTTGCGGGTATTGGAACGGGAAAGCCGGCTACAGAGACAGAGCTGACAGTGAGCTCCCAACTTGGGGTTACCTTGAACTGGTCGCAGGCTCAGTGAGCTCGGAGCGCGGCCGGAGGTCAGGCAGACTGGAGTAACTGGGAGCTGTTCTCTGAGGGCGCACTGAGGAGTGGGGGCCTGGGCTCTCGGCTCCTCCGGGCGGGAGACCAGGAGGCCGCCATTTGTATTCCTGTCCTCCAGAACTCTACGGAAAGCACTCAGGGAACAAAAGCTCCTGAAAGCAAACCCGAGCGGATTACACACCCCGGCCCCTGGTAAGGGCGGTGCAATTCTGCCTGGGGCAAAGACACTTGAGAATCACTACAACATGCC
>NW_026741287.1:0-5502 GCF_022355385.1 Mustela nigripes
AGGTTCTAGAACTTCATCATAGGGAAGGAAGAATTATTTCCCTCTACCCTTCAAGTTCTCTTAGTTGATCTAAGAATTAAATTGACATGAGATAAATTAAAAGAAGAAAACAAAGTTATTATGTGCACATGGAGGCCCAATAATGAAGTTGAGACCCAAAGAAATAACTAAGGCTGTCATTTAAAAAAAGATTTTATTTATTTTGACAGAGATCACAAGTAGGCAGAGAGGGCAGGCAGAAGTGTGTGGGCGGAGAGCAGGCTCCCTGCTGAGCTGAGAGCTGGATGTGGGGCTCAATCCCAGGACTCCAGGATCATGACCTGAGCAAAATGCAGAGGCTTTAATCCACTGAGCCACCCAGGCACCCCAAGGATGTCGTGTTTTGTTTTTTTTGTTTTTTTTTTTTTTAATTATTTTTATGGCAAGCAGTCTTTATACATCTTAGGCAAAGAGACAATACAATTGTGAGGAATTGACAGGACAAAGAAAACTTGTCTTTGGGAGCTTAAATTAGAAGTTCTGAACAGAATTTAGGCTAAAGTAGTAATTAGCAAATGATTGAAGTTGGTGTGGGACAGTCTCATGGGGTGGAGGCCAGCACCCAGCGGACCGGTCATGAAGGAATTCACCCAAGGCAGAACGAAGACAAATTTACTGAATAAATGTCAAAGAAACAGCAGGATGGAAAGGGAGAGACTGTGCCAGGACAGGGTGGGGGCATGGGCTGTAGTTAAGGTCGGGGACTGAAGGAGAATGTACATAATTTTCCTTTTTTGGTAGCTGTGCCTGCTTGTAAGTAGCCCATTGGTCAGCTAGGGCTTATGGATATCTTGAGGTGGGTCACCTGATTGGCCTGTTTGCCTTCAGCCCTGTAGTCACTTGGGCCCTTTAGATCCGGTGTTTCTTACTCCGTTTGATTGCCTCAAAGTGGCCTGTACCATTGGTTTTATTCAGCCTTCTCAGCTCCAAATTCCCTATCTCTGGTTATAAGAATGTTTCTTGACCTCTCACCTGGGTGAGCGAGACTGATACAAAGTGAAGGTCAAGCCAAGTTTTATTTCGCGCCAAGCATTGAGAATCAAACCGGCCATTCAGGGTCACCTCTTACAGAGAGGGTGACCCGTCCCTGCCTCACAGAATAACTTTTTTATAGAGCAAAGGCCATGTGGTTGAGCCTGGCCACACACAGGTGGCCAATGAGATTGTAACACAGAGAAAGCTGCAAGGTCATGCTAGTGTTGGGGTCCATTATCAAAGGAATGAGACTGAGACAAAGTGAAAGTTAGGCAAAGCCTTATTCTATGCCAAGCATTAGAAGTTAGACTGACCAGCCAGGGCCGCCTCCAAAGAGAGCAAAACCCCTCCTGATCTCACAGGCTGGTTTTATAGGGCATAACCGCAGACCCAAGGTACGTGGCTTCTATGGTTAGGGCGTTTACTCCCGGAATCGATACCCAGAACCATACCAGGAACTACAGGGGTGTTTATTCCTGGAATGAAGTCCTTGGATATAAACAACAATATGGCTACCTAGGCAATATGGAGTTGCTCTGGCTAAGCAGGTCCTACTAGTTAAACAGGTTTTAACATTAAATTGGCCCTAACAGCTAGGTCACACACGGGTGGCCAGTTGAATTACAATTCACCCCATAGTAGCTATTTGAACTAGCCTATCACCTCGGTCAGAACTGGCGCCCAAAAAGTGGGGCCCACACTCCTTGGTAGCTAGGGAGACAGCATGTGCACCCCATTGATTGGATGTCTCCACCTGGTCCGGCTCATCCCTGCGTTCGGGCTCTTATCTCCACCTGACCTGCCCTGCCCTTGTATTTGGGCTCCGTTACCTGGGACTGGTCGACCATATTTTACTGATTTCCCAGACTTGCTTTTAAGTAAGTTCCCCTTGTGGGGAGGGGGTCAGGGTCAGTTTAAGTTTTACTGCATAAACAACAAAATCACCGTTTAACTGGATGGAACCGCTCTGGCTAAATAGGCCCTTACAATTTATTTCCTGCTTTCAGGGAGACAGAGATGGTTCTGAGGGCCCTCCTTGCACAGGCTGTTTGCATTTTGTTTGTTTGTTTTTTTAAAGATCTTATTTATTTGACAGAGAGAGACACAGCGAGAGAGGGAACAGAACACAAGCAAGGGGAGTGGGAGACAAAGAGGGAGAAGCAGGCTCCCTGCTGAGCAAAGAGCCCGATGCGGGGCTCGATCCCAGGACTCTGGGATCATGACCTAAGCCAAAGGCAGACGGCTAACTGACTGAGCTACTCAGGTGCCCCCACAGGCTGTTTGTTTTTAAATAGCTTTACTGAGTGGTGCCTGGGTGGCAATCAGTTAAGCATCAGCCTTTTGCTCAGCTCCTGATGCCAGCGTCCTGGGATCGGGAGCCTGTTTCTCCCTCTCCGACTATTTGCTGCTCCCCCTCCTTGGACTCTCTCTCTAGCTCTCTGTCAAATAAAATCTTAAAAATAAAATAGTTTTAGTTAGAAATAATCAGTATGCCATTGTGGTACATTGAGGGGGTAGTCTGTCCAGGTTCCCTACAACCTCTGTTAGCATGTCCAAGATGCAGAACACACACAACACCGAGCACTAGCACGGATGTGGAATAACAGGAACTCTCATTCATTACTCTTGGGAATGAAAAGTAGTATAGACACCTAGGAAGATAATTTGGCAGTCTCTTCATACTTTACCATATGAACCTCGTGGTATCAGGAGCATGATGACGAAAACTTGATGATGAAAACCAAAGATGATGAAAACTTACATCCACACAAAAACCTGCCCATGGATGTTTACACTAGCTTGATGCGTAATTTGCCAAAGTTTGAAGCAACCAAGGTGTCCTTCAATAGGTCAGGGTGATGAGGGAGCAGGAGGCTGGCTGAAGACAAAGCAAAAGCTGGCACCTTGTAGCCCCTCTCCATCCGCTCCTCCTCAGTCATATGTGTAGCATTCCTCAGGCAGCCCTGACTGCCATGATCAATAAGCAAATAGTTAACTTGCAGGGATCACAACCTGCAAGACAGGAGTCTCCCTTGGCTTACAAATGTCCTAAATCTCACTGACAAAGAGGATTGATAGCAGGATTATGACATCCCACCCAAAAGTCTCCCAACTATCTTGATATAAAAAGCTGGCCTAAAAAAAAAAAAAAAAAAAAAAAAAGCTGGCCTAAGGATGACATTGATCAAGCCAACATTGATCAAGCCTCAAGGGCAAGGCCTCCGGTAGGCCTCCAGTAGGCCTCCCTCCCATTTCCTGGCACCTTGTAGGCCTTCTTTATCATTATGAAAGCTCCATTGAAACCTCCCTTTCCCTCACCTTCCCCCAACCGCAGGGTACATAACCTGCCATCCCTCATAACCCGGGGCAGCAGCTCTTCCTGCCCATGGGTCCTGTCCCCATGCTTTAATAAACCACCATTTTGCACCAAGATGTCTCAAGAATTCTTTCTTGGTCATCAGCTCCGGACCTCAGCCCATTGAACCTCACCTAGGTTCTAGAACTTCATCAAGGGGATATACAAACTTGGGTACTTCCAGACTATGACATGTTACTCAGCAAAAACAAAACAAAACAAACAAATGTAGAACACTGGTGGGGGGTAATTGGTGTTAGGGGAGGCTGTACAGGCACAGGGTTCATATGGGAAATCTCTGTGCCTTCTTTGTTTTACTGCGAACCTAAAACTGCTCTAAAAATACTCTTT
This sequence comes from Mustela nigripes, assembly GCF_022355385.1. Classification (NCBI taxonomy): domain Eukaryota; kingdom Metazoa; phylum Chordata; class Mammalia; order Carnivora; family Mustelidae; genus Mustela; species Mustela nigripes. Next base: position 3,722 of record NW_026741287.1, read on the forward strand.
TTTTAACAAAATAAGGAAGGGGTGCCTGGGTGGCTCAGTGGGTTAAAGCCTCTGCTTTCGGCTCAGGTCCTGGTCCCAGGGTCCTGGGATGAAGCCCCCCCCACCATTGCTCAGCAGGGCAGCCTGCTTCCTTCTCTCTCTGCCTGCCTCTCTGTCTACTTGTGATCTCTGACTGTCAAATAAATAAAATCTTTAAAAAAAAAAAAAAAAAGAATTTAATAGCAAAATAAGGAAAATTATTGTATTGGAAATAGGAATAGGTCTGGTTTTATATTTGATTGATCCAGTAGCTCAACGATGACAACAAGCACTGTTTCTTTCTGTCTGCTCTGCCATTCATGTCATAAAGTGGCTGCCCAAATGATTGGGGCTTCATACTTCTTCGTTCATGTTTAGTGGGAGAGAACATTCAGACCTGCAAGTATGTGACCTAAATTGCATACTGTTCACTGAATAGAATGTTGAGACTGGCTTAAACCAAACAGGGATCATCATCAGGGCTCTTGCATTCAGGGTGGAGTTAGCTTTCCCTGAAGTCCATAGCTGTGGCCAATGGGTGATACCTGAATGAAGATCAGGAATTCTTATAAAAGGGAGAAGGGAAGTGTTTGCTGGGTAGGTACTTGACAATATCCTTGAGCGCAATGGAGGGCAGACCCGTTATGGTATTGTTGGCTTTTCAGAAGTTAAAGTAAAAAAGGAAACTTTTTTTAATTTAGAAAAAGAAAAGGGGATTAATAGGAGTTATGACTATTAATGGAACTAATTAAGGCATTTGGAGGTTAGTTGCCCACGGGTCCTGTCCCCGTGCTTTAATAAACCACCATTTTGCACCAAAGAGGTATCAAGAATTCTTTCTTGGTCATCGGCTCCGAACCTCACCTAGGTTCTAGAACTTCATCAGGTTGACTTTGAGAAGATTTGTGTTTTTAGATTTGAACAGAGAATTTGACATTAGAAAATATGTTAGGGGACGCCTGGGTGGCTCAGTTGGTTAAGCAGCTGCCTTCGGCCAGGTCATTATCCCAGCGTCCTGGGATCAAGTCCCACATCGGGCTCCTTGCTCAGCCTGCTTTTAAAATCTTTAAAATAAATAAATAAATAAATAAATAAGAAAGAAAATATGTTAGGAAAGAAGAAATTAAGCACATAGCAATATTTCACTGCGAGATGAAAATTCTCCTTCAGTTTATCCTCAGTTCTCAAAATCGAATATGGATGAGAGAAAACACTATGGAAACAAGTCAAGAGAAGGGGATCATGGGAGGCTTTCCCCAAATATATATTGCTTATTTTGAGCTAAAAACACTTGAAAAGCAGCAGGTGCAAGAAAGGCCCTCATCCCCTTTTTCCCCTAAAACAGGAAACTCCTCAGTGAGAATCCCCCTCCCTTAGCAGTAGGAAAGAAGCAGTCTGAATACCAGAGGTAGGACGCAAGGCTGAGAGAAGTCTGCACGAGATTTGATTAAAATACTTCTCTTTGTTTAGTTTCCTCATATCTTACTTTTTCACAATTGACACTCTGTTTAATCGTATGTGTAAGTTCTTAGGTTTTTGCCACTTCTTTGGGTCTTCCTTTTCTTGTGAAGACTTCTTGTACCCTTAAAAATCAAATTGGTATGCTTTTCTTTTATTTTTTATTTTTTTTTAAAGATTTTATTTATTTATTTGAGGGAGAATGAGTGAAAGAGAGCATGAGAAAGGAGGAGGTCAGAGGGAGAAGCAGACTCCCCGAGGAGCTGGGAGCCCGATGTGGGACTCGATCCTGGAAGTCCAGGATC
>NW_026741288.1:0-5501 GCF_022355385.1 Mustela nigripes
TTGGTGCTTGCTGTGTGTTAGCCTTGGACGAGAATGAGGAGGGAGTGTTCTTCTGCATTTGCTAAGGCAGGCTCTAATCAAACAACTCTTCTTACCTCAGGGAAACTGGACTTCATGGACATGGAAATGCAAGCGACATTCTCAGTGTGGAAGCAGGGTTTTCTTGCCTTTGGAGGAGTTCTTCCATTATTTGGGAGGATGCCAGCCACTGCAGCCATGTTACCAGGAATTAACCCTCTTTGGGACACTATCTGGGAGAAATCCTAGCTAGGATAACCGAAAGCAAAAAAATACTGTCCCTTCTCTCTCATACTTCCCAACCTAAGACATGAAGGACAATCTTGAATGACTTTACCAACTCTCTGTCAGTGCAGAACACACTTCAGAGCCCTGTGTTTGCTCTGCTTTTTGGCATGGAAGGACAAAATGAAAGAGAATTGTGAGCCTAAGGACTATGCAGGATAGCAGATGTTGATTTTTCTTCTTTTTAAATTCTTTCTTCAAAAAAGAAAGCTTTACTAAAATAATTGATCCGCAAAAAAAGAAAATACAACAAGGTGCCCACTATTGATCGTAACCAGACAATCAATATCTAGGCCATATATATCCCATCTCACATTCCATGGATTTTCCTTCCCTTTCCCCTAAATTCACTAATTATTCTCTAAAGTGATAAACTGTTGTCCTTGTATTCCCTTTAAATTATACTATAGATTTATTTTGAAAAATATATTAAAAATATATATCCATTTAAATATAAAGACTGTAAACAATTACTCATACATGTCAATATAAGTTCATTTCTATAAATACTAACTATATTTTTTAAAAGAGTATATATTTTTTAAAGATTTTATTTATTTGACAAACAGATTACAAGTAGGCAGAGAGTCAGGCAGAGAGAGAGAGGAGGAAGCAGGCTCCCTGCTCAGCAGAGAGCCCGACACGGGGCTCAATCCCAGGACCCTGGGATCATGACCTGAGCTGAAGGCAGAGGCTTTAACTGAGCCACTCAGGTGCCAAAAAAAGAGTATATTTTTTTTAAAAGTGAGAGCTATGTCAACGCTTTACACTTTTAACAGCTTTGTTGAGATACAATTCACATATCCTACACTTCACCCATTACAGGTATCCAGCTCAGTGTCATCAGTCCAGGGAGATCCTGGGCCCTCAGCTATCAGCCCTCTGATAGCTTCCCCCTACCCCAAGCAACCATCAATCTATACTCTCTCCCTACGTTTCCTTTTCCGGACAGAGAATCACATAATGAGTGGTCTTTTGTGACTGGCTTTTTAATTTTGAATATCGCTGTCAGGGTTCATGCATGTTGTAGCACCAACATCATTTCTTTGATAGTATTCATTTAACAGATTTGTTTTCCATGGCTCCGTTCTATGACCATATTGCCAGGACATTAGTTACTCCTTTTGAGCCAATAAAAACCCCAGGGAGAAAACCTGTATGCAGTTCAGCCCACTGAGGTGACTCATTTTTACCTACCCAGAGCATACCAAGCCTAATGCAGTATGTACACCTTCAAGGCGCCCTCAGTTAAGTGATCAGCTCTTTGTTGTTCAGTAGACACTGATTCATAGAGCACTGCCCAAGTAACCATAAGATCGTCAGATGGTCCCAAAGAGGACCAATGAGGAAAAGTTGCTTTCTACTCATGACTACAGAGTGCCTCCTATCACTCTGCTTAGCATGTTCCTCTATAAGGCACATTCTTTTCCCTATGGAACATCTGGGCACTGCTCAGTCCCATTAGATCATTTCTCTGACATCGTCGGAGACATTATGGGTAAAACAAAGCTCAAAACTGAATCATGGGGGCGCCTGGGTGGCTCAGTGGGTTGAGCCGCTGCCTTCGGCTCACGTCATGGTCTCAGGGTTCTGGGATCGAGTCCCACGTCGGGCTCTCTGCTCGGCGGGGAGCCTGCTTCCTCCTCTCTCTCTGCCTGCCTCTCTGCCTACTTGTGATCTCTCTCTCTCTCTCTGTCAAATAAATAAATAAATAAATAATCTTAAAAAAAAAAAAACTGAATCATGTCCTTCAGTTACAGAGGCAGTCATCATTAATAGTGATAGCAAACTGATAATTGTCTCCCAAATGGACAAAATACTAACAATTTTGGATTTCATCATCCTCATACATGCCATTCTTTGTGACTCTTTGTGTTCTATTTTAGACAGAGTGGTGAATGTGTCTAGGATAATAAGCCTCATAGCCCTTAAAAAGTGCAACCCAGACTTGCAGCAGAAGTTTATAATTGAGACCATCACAGAGGAGGAACTGGTAGGGCTCATGAACAAGTTCGTGGAAGACACGAAGAAAGGCGTGCACAGGAAGGAGGGCTGGCCTGATACTGCCTATGGAGTGACAAAAATCATGTCACGGTCCTCTCCAGAATCCATGCCAGGAAACTGAGCGAGCAGAGGAAAGGGGACAAGATCCTCCTGAACGCCTGCTGCCCTAGGTGGGTGAGAACAGACATGGCAGGACCTAAAGCCACTAAAAGCCCAGAAGAAGGAGCAGAGACCCCTGTCTACTTGGCCCTTCTGCCCTCAGATGCTGAGGGGCCTCATGGGGCATTTGTTATAGAGAAGAAAGTTGAACAATGGGGACCCCTCTATCAGTTACCTTCATGGCTCCCATCTCAAATCCCACCATGACTGACCAAAACAACTGTTACACTGTCAAAAATATCCTTATCAAAAAAACAGAAACAAAAAAAGAATCACTATCCCTACCGAGTATTCACATTGAATTGGCTACTAATTCTGTGAAGTTTCTTGTGATTTCTTCCGTGCTATAAGAGGGAAAAAAGTAGAATTGATGACAATAATTAATGGACATCACAAATAAACAATTCTAAGTAAATGTCCATGTCTGCAGAGTGTTTACATGGCAACCATCCCAAAAATCACAATTTAGTACACTAAGTTCAAGGAACAGACCCTGAGGTGGGTCAAGAAAGGACAATTTAACTCAGAGCTTGGTAAACATTAGTGAAAGATCCAGATAGTAAGTATTTTTGCCATTGCAGGCCAATGGTCTCTGCAGACCTACTCAAATCTGCTGTTGTAGCTTGAAAGTCAACACAGAAGATATATCAACATATGAATGGGGCTAGGTTTCCCTGGCCAGCATACTTTATCAGCCTCTACTATGACATGGCAACCCCATGAAGAATAGATATCTTCTGTCTATCCTTCTCATTGATATCCTTAAGTATCCTTAATATATCCTTAAAAATCAAACTCACTGAGGGAAAAGAAATTGCAAGGTGTGAAATGGAACTGGGTGCCCAAGATATATCCATAAGACAAGCTGAGACAAGGGGAATGAACGTGGATTGGTACCAAGGGATATTAAAGAATGATTATAAAATCTCCTCAAGGTGAATGAGTTCTTGAAGTAGGGATAAAGGGTCACCAAGTTTGTAACATTAACTTGGATCAGCAAAATATCAACAGAAGGTGAACACATAAAGAGAAGAAAATATTCATCATTGTTGAAGCTCCTTTTCTGAATCCATGAGTGTCCAAAATACTATTCTTTCCACTGTTCTCTTGGAAAGCTATGGACACAAACATCTGGAAACTAAAAGGTCTTGTCTCTGCCACCTTACTGGGTGACCTTGAGCAAAATGCCACATGTTGCTGTATGTCAATCTCCTCAAGTGTACAATGGGGGACACCTCACAGCACTGCTGTGAGGAGTAAGTGAACTGATACAGATGGACAGGCTGAAAACAATGGCTGTGCAAAGTGTCCACCAAAAGAGTCCCTGTAGGGGGGTCTAACACATCCATGGCTCTGAGAAGTTCTTACTGCCCTGCACCAAGCCTGGCTCCCTGTGGGCTCACTGAATGCTCACCACCTCCCTCTCCTCACAGAAGCATTCATGTGCTACAGACTCCTCTCCTCTCATGATTATTTTTCACTCTTTACAAGGGCTTTTACAAGGTGATGGAATTGAAAACTGAGGGCCCATGCAAGCAGGGGTTAGTTTTTTTATTTTGAAAGTGAGGATTCCTTTGGGGCACCCAGCTGGCTCAAATGGTTTACCTTGGGACTCTTCATCTCAGGGTTGTAACTATGAGCCCAAGTTGGGTGCAGAGATTACTTAAAAATAAAATCTTTTTTAAAAATAATATAAAATAAGGGCACCTGGGTGGCTCAATGGGTTAAGTCTCTGCCTTCGGCTCAGGTCATGATCTCAGGGTCCTGGGATTGATCACCACATTGGGCTCTCTGCTCAGCAGGAAGCCTGCTTCCCCCTCTCTCTCTGCCTATTTTTGGTCTCTACATACTTGTGATCTTCCTCTCTCTCTCTCTGTCAAATAAATAAATAAATAAATAATCTTTTAAAAAATAACATAAAATAGTGGGGAGGAGCAAGATGGCAGAGGAGTAGGAGACTTAAATTTCATCTGGTGCCAGGAATTCAGCTAGTTATCAAACCATTCTGAACACCTATAAACTCAACAGAGAATCAAAGAAAAGAAGAGCCACCTTTCTATGAACAGAAAAGCAACCACTTTCTAAAAGTTAGGATGTGTGGAGACATGAATCTGAGGTGATATAGGGGAAGATAGACTGCAGGGGAGAAGGGTGCCTTCATCAGACAGCTCCTAGCAAGTGATAGAGTAGCGGAGCACAAAATCAAAACTTTAGAAGTCTCTAATGAGGGACATTGCTCCAGTGGCTAAGAGGAGGGTGGAACACTTGCTGGGGCAATGTGGTCCCAGGACCCTCAGGGTCACAGAACGACTGGGGGTGCTTGAGTGTGGCAAATTGTGGCAGGTATTGGAGCAGGGAAGCCAGCTGTAGAGATAGAGCCAAGGAGTGGGCTCTCAGCTCAGGGTTACCTTAAACTGTGATCCAAGGCATAATCAGACCACTGCTGTTCAAGCAGGGATCCCACAAGTGGCAGATCTGGGGAGACCCCCTTCTTCCTCTACTGGGAGGAGCAGCACAGGAGCATGCTGCAAGAACCTTTTGGGTTTAGAGACTCCAAATGCAGCCATGCACCACAGATAGAAATTCTCAGTCATAGGCCAGGTGAGCCCGGAGTGCAGCCAGACACCAGAAAGACAGAAGTGCTTGACTGCTTTTCTCTGAGGGCTCAGTGAGGAGGGGGGCCCAAGCTCTCAGCTCCTCCAGGACAGAGATTGGGAGGCTACCATTTTCATTCTCATCCTCCAAAGCTGTAGGAGAAGCTTTCAGGGAACAAAAGCTCCCAGGAGCAAACTCAAGCAGATGATTTAGCCTGGCCCCTGGCAAGGGAGGTGCAGTTCCACCTCAAGCAAAGACAGTTGAGAATCACTGCAACAGGCCCCTCCCCCAGAAGATCAGCAAGACCATCCAGTCAAGACCAGGTTTACCAATCAATGAGAATACAAAACTCCAACACTAGGGGAATACAGCACATAGACTATTTTTGTGTGTGGTGTAAGGGAATGGTCCAATTTCATTTTTCTGCATGTGGCTGTCCA
>NW_026741289.1:0-5500 GCF_022355385.1 Mustela nigripes
TTTTCTGCATGTGGCTGTCCAATTTTCCCAGCACCATTTATTGAAAAGGCTGTCTTTTTTCCATTGGACATTCTTTCCTGCTTTTTCGAAGATTAGTTGACTGTAGAGTTGAGGGTCTATTTCTGGGCTCTCTATTCTGTTCCATTGATCTATGTGTCTGTTTTTGTGCCAGGACCATACTGTCTTGATAATGACAGCTTTGTAATAGAGCTTCAAGTCCAGAATTGCGATGCCACCAACTTTGGCTTTCTTTTTCAATATCCCTTTGGCTATTCGAGGTCTTTTCTGGTTCCATATAAATTTTAGGATTATTTGTTCCATTTCTTTGAAAAAGATGGATGGTACTTTGATAGAAATTGCATTAAATGTGTAGATTGCTTTAGGTAGCATAGACATTTTCACAATATTTATTCTTCCAATCCAGGAGCATGGAACGTTCATAGATTTCTAATAGGAAATTATTAAACACACTGCATTTGCTGAGAAATGGAGCTCCATAGTTGTTGATACGTAGACTGTATGGAAAAAAAGAAAAAGAGTAAAAAGAAAGGAAGGAAGGAAGGAAGGGAGAAAGAAAAGGAGGAGAGAAAGGGAGAGAGAAAAGAGAAAGAGAGGGAGAGAAAAGAGCGAAAGAAGGAAGGACAGAAGGGAGAAAGGAAGGAAAAAGAGAAAGGGAAAGAAAGAGAGAGAGAGAAAGAAAGAAAGAAAAAGAAAAAGAAAAGGAAAAAATAGCAATGAAAGAAAAGCAGACCTAGGGCCTTAATGTTGGAAAACAGCTTTCTATGCAGTCAGATCATTGAATTTCTGTGAGGATGTAAACTGAGTTCACAGTTTAAAATTTCCTGAGGCAGATTTAGAGAATGGAGAGGAGGAGGGAACTAAATCAAATAAATAGATAAATAAATAAATAAATAAATAAATAAATATCTTAAGAGAACAAAATTAAGTACCTAGTATTGCCTTCTCTAATTTTGGGGTTTTTTTTTTTTAAGGAAATAGACTTGAATAAGGAAAAACAGGTATACATGTTGTTTTAAGACTAGTGAGAAGAAAAATAATAAGTCAGAGACTAATACTGTATATGTAAGCCATAAACCAAGATTTATAGATAGAACTGGAAGTATGAGACCTCACAGTTTTGCTTAAAGCCACCTCTATTCATTTGCATCCATGTACCAGGCAAATAAGAATAATGTAGTATTTCCTGTCTTTTATAACTCCATTGTTGCACATTTTTGTAGGAACTATATCATAATTTTTATAGGAAATATAACATATTTTTGTGTTCAATAAGAAAATTAGACTTATAACATCTCTTTTGTTCATTAAAAATAATAGTAGCCGACACTTATTGAGCTTTCACTATGCGTCAGACACTATGTTAAGTCCTAAATCATGTTTCATTTTATTTTCACAGAAATTTTATGAGATAATACAAATGTAATACACTTTTTCCAGATTAGGACACAAAGGCTTAATTGATGAGGGTCATACAAGTATGAGTGGCAGAGCTAGAAAGTGAACCTAGGAATCTAATCACAGAGCTATTATAAAATAAAACCCTAAATAATATTAAGTCATATAAAATCCAACTCCCAATATTAGTAATATAAAATTACTAGTTACATTAAGAATATTTGTACATACGATCACTCCAGCTTTACAATCTTTTATCCATGGATCTAATAATTGCATTTACAAAATATATCTTTGTTTACATTAGTAAGTGATATATTAGTAATAATTTGCATTTTTATTGATGACTCAGGGCTCTGACAATCATCTAAATTTTGATCATTTAAAATAATGGAAGAGATATAGTTCATTGGATTAAATCCAAATATGAAAGGTCATATCTTCTATGTAGATCTCATGAATAAATCCAGAACCCCATGACCTTTCAACAGCCTTCTTGATTGTAAATGCAGGTACTAATAAGCAATGTGAAATGAGTATCTCTGTGAAGTACATTAAGACTGAGCTGCCTTCTCAGGCTTGCCTAAGTCACAATACTTGGTAATTCCAAAATATAGAGTGATTGATTATTAAAATATAATTCTACATTTAAAAAAATTGTTTGGAGATTTTGGAAGAAAAAAGGACTATTGGAGAATAAGGAATATATTAAAGGTGAGGCAGTTTACCAGGATGATAAATTTTTAACAGAGGAGAGGGGCAGGAGATTGTACCAGGAAGTAAATTTGCATATTGCTCCAGAGGAAATGCTTGAAAAGAAAGTAGATAGTGAAAAGATAGTTTTGGGGGTGCCTGGGTGGCTCCGTGGGTTAAGCCACTTCCTTCGGCTCGGGTCATGATCTCAGGGTCCTGGGATCGAGTCCCTCATCGGGCTCTCTGCTCAGCGGGGAGCCTGCTTCCTCCTCTCTCTCAAAAAAAAGAAAAGATAGTTTTCTTGGTTCATTTATGTTTTACTAATTTTGATATGCCAGCTGGAGGAATATGTGTTCCCATTAACCTCTGGTCCCTTGCTGCTGTTTGTAAACCCTGCAGATGGCCTTATGGCTAAGATTGCTTCTGATCATCTGAGATTGGGGGAAAAGGGCCTTGGTGATATTATTCAATTTCAAAAAGAAACCTTAAGAAAACCTTACTTGATTCTTTATTTCCATTTCTTTTTACTTTGGTAAAATATATAAACATAAACTTTATCATCTTAATTATTTCTAACTGTATAGTTCATTGGTATTAAATATTTTTACAATGTTGCGTAACCATCACCACCATCCAGTCTATCCGCAGAACTATTTTAACTTGAAAATTGAAACTATAACTGAAACTATACTCACAAAATAACTCCTCATTCCTCCTCCTTGCTCCTGGCAACCACCATGTTACTTTCTGTTTCTATGGTTCTGCCTACTTCAGAGACTTTATATAAGTTGAAATGTGTTTTCAGTGTTTACCTGTAGGTGACTGGCTTATTTCAAAACCATAATGTCCTCAGGTTTCATCTATGCTGTAGCTTATTTCAGAATATCCTTTTTTTCTAATGTTAAATTCTATTTTATCGTATGTATATACTACATTTTGCTTATCTGTTCATTTGTCAATGGACACTGGGGTTGCTTCCACATTTTCCCTATTATGAATAATGTTGCTATAAACATGACTACCAATATCTCTTTAAGACCCTGCTTTCAATTCTTCTGGGTAGATAACCAAAAATAGAATTGCTAGGTCATGTTCATTTTTAATTTTTTGAAGAACCACCATACTGTTTTCCACAGTGGCTTTACAAATTTTACATTCTTATCAACAGTGCACAGAGGTTCCAACTTCACATCATTGTCAATACATCTTTTCTTTCTTTTCTTCTCCTTCTTCTTTTCTTTTTTTTCTTTTTCTTTTTTTTTTCCTGATAGTAGCTATCTTAATGGGTCTGAGGTGGTATCTCATTATAGTTTTGATTTGCATTTCCCTAATTATTAGTGATTTAAATATCTTTTCATATGCTTATTGGACATTTGTTGTATTTCTTCTTTGGAGAATTATCTATGTCCTTTGTCAGTTTTTTTTTAATTGGCTTGTTGATTTTCTGTTGTTGACTTTTAGCAATTTTCTACATGTTCTGTATATTAATTTCTTATCAGATATGTAGTTTGCAAATATTTTCCCTAATTTTGTGGTTTTCATTTTTATTGTTGGTAGTGTCTTCTGTTGTGTATTTTTAATTACAGTTTTAAATAAAGTACACTTTATTTTTTTCATGTTTTGCCTATACCTTTGGTGTAAGAAACTATTACCAAATCCAATGTCATGCAGCTTTTCTCCTGTGTTTTTTTTTTCTAGGAGTTTTATAGTTTTTCACTTTATATTCATGTATTTGATCCATTTTGAGTTACTTTTTGCATATGGTATTAAATAAGGGTTGTACTTCATTCTCTTGTATGTGGCTATTTAGTTCCCCCAACACTATTTGTTGGAATAGTCTGTATTTTCCCCATTGAATGGTTTTGGCACCTTGTTAAAAATCTTTGGGCCATATATGTGAAGGTTTACTTCTGGCATTCTTTATTCTATTCCATTGCCTTTATGCTAATATCACACTGTTTTGACCACTGCAGCTTTGTTTTAAGTTTTCCTATCAGGAAGTGAGTTCTTCAAGTTTGGTTTTCATTTTCAGAATTGTTTTGGTTATTGAGTCCCTGTAGATTCCATATGAATTTTAGAATGGGTTTTTCTATTTCTTCACAAAATGTCATTGGGATTTTGATAGAAATTACATGGATCTGTAGTTTGCTTTATATGATATTGGCATTGTTAAGAACATGGAGTCTTCCAATTCATAAACCTAAGTTGTGATTCCATTTATTTATGTCTTCTTTAATTTTTTTTGCAGTATTTTTGTACTTTTCATTTTAGAGATCTCTTATCTTCTTGCTTAAGTTAGTTTCTAAATATTTTATTCTTTTCAATGTTATTAGGAATGGAATTGTTTTTGTAATTTCCTTTTCAGATTGTTTTTTAACATATAGAAATGAAACTGATTTTTGTGTGTTGACTTTATACTCTGCTATAATATCTATATACTGCTGAACTCATTCATTAGTTCTAATAGCTTGTGTGTGTGTGTGTGTAACCTTTTGGATTTCCTACATATAAGATCATATCATCTGAGAACAAAGAACATTTTACTTCTTTCTTTTCATGTTGGATGCCTTTTGTTTTTTTTCTTATAAAATTGTTCTCTCTAGAAAGTCCAGTATTATGTGGAATAGAAGTATCAAAATGGGCATCCTTGCCTTGTTGCTGATCTTTGATGAAAATCTTTCAGTGTTTCAAAATCAGGTAGGAGGTTCACTGGGTTTTTTTGTATATGGCCTCCATTATACTGAAGAAGTTTACTTCTGTTCCTAAAGTGTGGAGTGTTTTTATCATGTATTTGAATTCTGTCAAATGTTTTTTCTGCATCAAAAATTGAGATGATCATGTCATTTTTTTCTCTCCTTCTGTTAATAATATATTATATTGCTTGATTTTCATATGTTAAAACAAATAAAGCAATAAACCCCATTTGGCCATATTATACAATCCATGTAATATGCTGCTGAGTTTGGTTTGCTAGTACTTAGTTGAAGATTTTTTTTTTAAGATTTTATTTATTTATTTATTTTTAGACAGAGAGAGAGCCACACAAGTGGGGTAAGGTACAGAAGGGAAGGATGAGGAAGGAGGAAAGAATCTCAAGCAGACTCTATGCTGAGCCTTCGTGGGAGTCAGTGGCATGACCCTGAGACCCTGAGACAAAACCGAAAGTCAGACACTTAACCAGCTGAGCCACCCAGGCGCCTCTATTGAAAACTTTTAATCTGTGCTTGTAAGGGTTGTTGGTCTGTAGTTTTCCTTTTTTTTTTTTTATTATTATTTTTTTTTTAATTTTTTTATTTTTGATAAACATATATTTTTATCCCCAGGGGTACAGGTCTGTGAATCACCAGGTTTACACACTTCACAGCACTCACCAAATCACATACCCTCCCTT
>NW_026741290.1:0-5498 GCF_022355385.1 Mustela nigripes
TGGAAAGGGGTGAGTGAAAGTCTATTTGGCCCTGTGGGCTGTGGCTGGAGGACCCCCTAGTTATGAAGCCACAGTGCAGTGTCCTCTGAGGTAAGGTATCTGTGACCTGGAGGGAACAGTGGGGGGAAGGAAAAGGCAAGGGAGAGAGGCAGACAAGAAGCAACACTTTATGCACTGTCTGACCTGAGAGTTCAACAAGAGAACTCCCAGGTCTGAGGGATTCCTGAACTTGAGGATCCTCCGCCTGGAGTGTGGGACACACCCAAAGCCCAAGGGCTTAATACATACTGGCCCCTCCAGTGTGCCAGCCTCCTACTTTTTTTTTTTTTCTTTAAGCCTGGTCTACACAGACACCAGGGCTACTCTGGAAAGAGCAACCAAAAACTTGTGCTCCTTCTCTTCGATATCAGCCACAGCAACTTCTTTCAAGATATGTCTCCAAAGGCAAAGGAAACAAAAGCGAAGATGAACTTTTGGGACTACATCAAAATCAAAAGCTTCTGCACAGCAAAGGAAACAGTCAAGAAAACAAAGAGGCAACCCACGGAATGGGAGAAGATATTTGCAAATGACAGTACAGACAAAAGGTTGATATCCAGGATCTATAATGAACTCCTCAAACTGAACACACACAAAACAGACAATCATATCAAAAAATGGGCAGAAGATATGGACAGACACTTCTCTAATAAAGACATACAAATGGCTATCAGACACATGAAAAAATGTTCATCATCACTAGCCATCAGGGAGATTCAAATTAAAACCACATTGAGATACCACCTTACACCAGTTAGAATGGCCAAAATTAGGAAGATAGGAAACAACATGTGTTGGAGGGGATGTGGAGAAAGGGGAACCCTCTTCCACTGTTGGTGGGAATGCAAGTTGGTGCAGCCTCTTTGGAGAACAGTGTGGAGATTCCTCAAGAAATTAAACATAGAACTTCCCTATGACCCTGCCATTGCACTCCTGGGTATTTATCCCAAACATACAGATTAGTGAAAAGGAGGGCCATCTGTATCCTAATGTTTATAGCAGCAATGGCCAAGGTCGCCAAACTATGGTAAGAACCAAGATGCCCTTCAACGGATGAATGGATAAGGAAGATGTGGTCCATATACACTATGGAGTATTATGCCTCCATCAGAAAGGACGAATACCCTACTTTTGTAGCAACATGGACGGGACTGGAAGAGATTATGCTGAGTGAAATAAGTCAAGCAGAGAGAGTCAATTATCATATGGTTTCACTTATTTGTGGAGCATAACAAATAGCATGGAGGACATGGGGAGTTAGGGAGAAGGGGGTTGGGGTAAATTGGAAGGGGAGGTGAATCATGAGAGACTATGGACTCTGAAAAACAATCTGAGTGGTTTGAAGTGGCGGGGGGGTGGGTGGGAGGTCTGGGTACCAGGTGGTGGGTATTATAGAGGACACGGATTGCATAGAGCACTGGGTGTGGTGAAAAAATAATGATACTGTTATACTGAAAATAAATGAAAAAAAAAAAAAAAACTTGTGCTCTTCTGCCACCTGCTGTAATACTAAAGAAGGGCCTCTAAGCTCCGACCCATGAACTGTTAGAATCAAAGTTAACAAATTTTTACCTACAAACAAAAGGTGTTGGGCTACATCAAACTATTTGGCAGAGGAAAATCTCCTTAAAGAGCATAAAAAATCATGGTAATATGGTTTTGCTAAAAGAAAATGACAGTTCTCCATCCACCAACCCTGCATTTACAAAAGATTGTGATCTAAGTAATAGAGAATTCAAAATAACTGTCAGAACAGAATTTAACAAGATACAAGAGAATCAGGCAATTCAATGAACTTAGTAATAAAATGGGCTAGAAAGAGTACTTTACCCAAGAGACCGAATGTCTAAAAAAGCACCAAACCGAAATTCTGGAGCTGAACTCAGTAAATGAGATGAAGAATGCATTAGAAACATTGGAAATAGAGCAGATGAGGAGGAAGGGAGAATACATGGTCAGAAAGGTGAAGTCTAGAAATGATTCTGAAGAGAACTAAGGTTTATTTATTTATTTTTAAGTGAGGAAACCCTGGGGTGGCTGGCTGCTTCAGTTAGTGGAGCATCAGACTCTTGATCTTTGGGTTGTGACCCAGAGCCCTACGTTGCATGTAGAGATTACTTAAAAGAAAAGCAACACTAGCCATCAGGAAGATTCAAATTAAAACTACATTGAGATATCACCTTACACCAGTTAGAATGGCCAAAATTAGCAAGATAGGAAACAACATGTGTTGGAGGAGATGTGGAGAAAGGGGGAACCCTCTGACACTGTTGGTGAGAATGCAAGTTGGTGCAACCTCTTTGGAGAACAGTGTGGAGATTCCTCAAGAAATTAAACATAGAACTTCCCTATGACCCTGCCATTGCACTCCTGGGTATTTATCCCAAACATACAGATGTAGTGAAAAGAAGGGCCATCTGTACCCTAATGTTTATAGCAACAATGGCCAAGGTCACCAAACTATGGAAAGAACCAAGATGCCCTTCAACGGATGAATGGATAAGGAAGATGTGGTCCATATACACTATGGAGTATTATGCCTCCATCAGAAAGGATGAACCCTACTTTGTAGCAACATGGACGGGACTGGAAGAGATTATGCTGAGTGAAATAAGTCAAGCAGAGAGAGTCAATTATCATATGGTTTCACTTATTTGTGGAGCATAACAAATAGCATGGAGGACATGGGGAGATAGAGAGAAGGGAGTTGAGGGAAATTGGAAGGGGAGGTGAACCACGAGAGACTATGGACTCTGAAAAACAATCTGAGGGTTTTGAAGGGGCAGTGGATGGGAGGTCGGGGTACCAGGTGTTGGGTATTACAGAGGGCACGGATTGCATGGAGCACTGGGTGTTTTGAAAAAATAATGAATACTGCTTTACTGAAAATAAATTTAAAAAAAAAGATAAAGAAAAGCAAGCTTAGAAAATGTAGAAATAAGGCACCTGGGTTAGGCCACTGCCTTCGGCTCGGGTCATGATCTCAGGGTCCTGGGATTGAGTCCCGCGTCGGGCTCTCTGCTCAGCGGGGAGCCTATTTCCTCCTCTCTCTCTCTCTCTCTCTGCCTGCCTCTCTGCCTACTTGTGATCTCTCTGTCAAATATATAAATAAAGTCTTAAAAAAAAAAAAGAAAATGTAGAAATCCTGGAGGAGCTACCAGTCTCCATTAGAAGAGCCAGTTAAGAATAGTGGGTATACCAAAAGGAGAAGAGAAGGAGAAGAGGGACAGAGTTGTTATCACAAAAGTGTTGTCTGAGAACTTCCCAATCCTGGGGAAAGAAGTGGACATAGAAGTCTGTGAAGTTAATAGATAACCTTCCTATCTCAATACAAAAATACCATCTCCAAGACACTTTCCAATGACACTGTCAAATGTCAATGATAAAGAAGGAAACTTGAAAGGGTAGAAGAAAGTAACCTAAAACTGAGTCCCCATAAGAGAGAACACCAGCAGATTTCTCAGCAGAAACTCTGCAGTCCAGGAGAGAGTGGAATGACATACTCATAGCATTGAAAAATAAATATTGTCAGTCAAGAAATCTGTATCCAGGATTTATCTTTCAGACATGAAGGAGAAATAAAGACTTCCCCAGACAAAGAACACTTGAGGGAATTCCCCACCACTAGTCCTGCCTCCAAGACATATTGAACAGAACTTTAATACTGTAATGAAGAGAGGAAGGTAAATTAATACTGTAATGAACAGATGAGATGAGACTCTGAGTTAGCTGGCAGACAGAGTCAGAAACTGTAACCTTATTTTAGAATAGGGCACTAAACACTTAATGATAATGGCATTGGTTAACATAATTAAAAATAACTAGAGCTACTACAGTTGGTAACAAACCCATACCAAAAAAAGAGTTTGCGACAGCAAAAATGCAAAAGGGGAGGAGAAAAATGAGAATAGCCATGTAGGCATATGAAGAAAAGTTGCCAACAGCAGGAAAAGCACCATTTAATCTATGAGACAGTTTATACAAACCTCATGATAAGACAAAACAATATCTAGAGCAGAGAGAACATTGAAAAAGGGCAAACTGAGGGAATCATCATGGAAAACCAGCAACTGACAAAAGTAGACAGAAACACAAAGAAGAAGAAATAATAAAGATACAAAACAACCAGAAAAGAAAAGATAAAATGACAATAGCATCAATAATCACTTAAACGTAAATGGATGACTTTACCAATCAAATGACAGAGAGTGCCTTGATAAATTAAAAACATAGGCCCAAGTTTGTGACGCTTTCAGAAGGCTCATTTTAGCTGTAAGGACAAATGTAGGTTTATAGTGTAGGAATGGATGTGGATAACCCAAGCAAATAGTACCAAAAAGAAAGCAGGTGCAACCGTATGTACATTCAGACAAGATAGACTTCAAGCCAGAAAGAAGATATAACAATTGTAAATACATGTGCCCTCAACACCTGAGCACTGAAATACATTAAACAAATACAGATCATAAGGGAGAAATAGACAATGATCCAGTAATAAGGACCCCAGTACTCCATGGTCCACAATGGATGGATCATCTAGATACAGAATTGGCAAGGAAATAGAATGTAACCACACTTCAAAAAAAAAAAAAAATGACAGACATTTACAGAACATTCTGTTCACCTGCAGAGGAATGCATATTCTTCTCATGTGTACCTTGAATGTTCTCCAGGATAGATCCCCTGATGGAACACAGAAATCTTAACAAAATTAAGAAGATTGAAATCATATCAGCCAACTTCTTTGACTACATTGGTATGAAAGTAAAAATGAACAAGAGGAAACTGAGTAGACCTAAAAATATGTGGGAAAGAGGTGACAACATTTTAAACAACTGAGGCCAGACACCTGAGGCCAGATTCTTGGACTAGTCTTGAAAGCATATGCAGAACTACATTGTATTAGTTGCAATATTACCTTAGCTGCATGTCACGTTTTATTCCCTACTAAGGATGTTTTTGCATGTCTTAACCTCATGCATGATCAGTCATTTACTTTGCTTTTTACCCCCTACTCCCAGTTTACCCACTGATTATAGAAACCTAATGGGGAGTGGAAAGAAACATTTGTCTCAAAATTATCTGACATACCTGATCTTTCCATGTCCCTAATGGGGTGCCTTATTTTCCAGAAGAATATAGAGCTCCAGATTCTTTCAAGGCCCACCCTCTCAAGGTTTCCAGGAACACCTCATTGCCCTCCTTCACCTACCTACATTCACCTCCTTCCCCAAACAAGTAGTGGCTGTCCATTTTCCACCAGAGGGCAATGCAGCTTCGGGAATGATAGCCAGCCTTCTCACTAGGCTTTTCTTGTGATAAGGAAGCTTGCTTTGCCTCAAAACTCATGTCTCAGACATTGGTTTACTGGGCACTGGGTGCTCAACTAGTCTGAGTTTGGTAACACAATCAATAGGTCAAAGAGGAAATCAAAAGGGAAATAAAATAATGGTCTCAAA
>NW_026741291.1:0-5498 GCF_022355385.1 Mustela nigripes
AGGTCGCAGTGCCATCCCTGCCTGGAGATGAGTAGACTGCTCAAACAGATCCTGGGCAGGCATCTCAGCCCAGGCCTGTGCTGTGGAAGCTGGTTCCTGGCTTTGGGCGCAATCAGGAAGCCAGCAAACTGACCGGAGAGTGCAGCCAGTGTTAACAGGACTGATGATCTTTTCAGAGCCAGGCCGCGTGTGGACACCCGCTTAGGGAGCCAGGCTAGGAGGATGCCCAGTGCAGGCGCTGGCAACGCTTGCAGCCCCCCAGGCTTCGCCCCGCAGGCCAGCCCGGGCTGGGCCTCAGGAGGGAGGGGGTCGGGGCGGCGCAGAGAATGGGCTTTGCTAATTGCCAAAGCTGGAAGTGAGCTCTCTCGGAGTACTCAGGATGGAGGGGGGCGGGGGCGGGTCGAGGGCGGCTGGGAGAAGGGGCTTTGCTAATTGCCCAAGTGGGAAGTGAGCTCACGGAGGATGAGGCGGAGAGTCTGGGAGGAGGTGGAGGGGCTGGGGGAGGAGGGGCGCGCAGCGCTGGAGTGCTGTGCTGTGGCTCAGTGGAGACTGCAGGACCCACAGCTCCTGCCTGAGGCCGTGTGGTCCCGCTCCTGCTGTCCTGCTGCCTGCTGCCCCTCCCCGCCCCAAGGCTTCTCCGGACCACCCTCTGCGCACAGGTAAAGTGACACCGGGCGCTGCGCCCTAACCGGTAGCAGAAAGCGTGGGACAGGGACGCGACCAGGGGGCGAGGAGGGGGGTTGTCGAGGCCCAGCCTCCCGCGAACCCCAGGGAACCGGGACCACCCCGGACGTTGCGCCCAACCCGGGTCCGCATGGGGTCGGGCTGGGGACAGCGCCTTGCGAGGTGCACCCCGCCAGCGGGTGGCTAGCCTCCATCCTTTGGCACCCCCACACGCGCGTGCTGAGGACCCCCTTCCCTCCCCCGCTGTGGCCCCGCTGCTTTTGTTCTGGACTTGGGATCCCAGGTGGAAACTAGTCCCTCAGACATCCCTGGCAGCAAGGAGGGCAGGGAGGGTTTCTTGGTTTTCTGCCCTGGCTCTTCCTCTCGCCCCATTCACATGCCTTCTGGCTTCCCTTTCCTCTCCTCATTGTCAGTTTTATTAAATGGTTTTCTTCTGCATGTTGACCCGAAGAGCTATTTCATGAATGAATATACACGAAACTGAGTCAGAGCCCACCTGTGAGAGCCCACCTGTAGAGGCCTTTCATTAGAATGGTCTCTGGTTCTAGCCTCAGTTCAGAATACTGCATGTACCTGAGAACCGAGTCCAGATGTTTCTTTCAACTCTGGCTTGAATTTGAAATCCTCCTCAGACTTCAGCTTCCAGGATTTCTCCAGTCCTTGCTCTCCCACTGTCTTGGTGGGGATCCGCCATGAATGTTGAACACAGGAATGAATGAATGATATATACCCCAGATCGCTGGGGCTTTGTCTTGTTTTGCTGAGGTTAGAAAGGCTAGGGAGAGACCCCCTGTATGCAGATACAGAGCTGCATGCAATTGCTTAGATAAACGTGTTCCCCACTTAATTGCTTGGGCATTGAACATTTCACCCTTAACCTGTGGCTTGAGCAGTTAGGAGGAGACAATCTGGAGGTAAATCAGAAGATGGCTGAATCCACATGGTGGTGGTCTGGGTTTGGGAGATTTTCCTGGAGATTCAAACGAAAGATCTAAATTCTTCCAGTGGGGAGTGGTAAACATTTTATCGATGGGAGATGGAAAATAAATGGTCTGGTTAACCTTTCCATCCCCCTCAAAACCCATTATTGGAAAAAACAAAAAGGGAAGTGAAGGGAGAAATCCTCCCACTCCCATCCCCACTCACCTCCATAGCCACCTCCTCTTCCAAGAACCTAACAGACAAGGTGCCAAGAAGTGTTAGATACCAGCAGTGGTCTCAGATCTCATTCAAGGATCATGGTGAATGGCATTCAAAGAGATTGTGGGGGCACAGGGATCCAATTAAGGGGGACAAGTTTAAGGTTTGCCTGGTCCCCTAAAAATTAATGGCACTAGAGAAGATGAGCTTTGGGAACTATAGCTTAATGGATACAATGTGTAAAAAGCTTCAGTGAGTCATGGTGGGAAGGGGCCATGAGGGCAACAAATACAGTCTTAGGTGATGTTTTTAATAGCACTACAGGCTCTAGATTTCCTGTGGTGGTGTTCTTGGCAAGTCCAGCCCGGCCAAAGTGGATACTCACAACCTGGAACGGAGGGTCTTGGAGATCCCAGCACGTGAGGTATGATGAGAGGGTAAAATGATAGGAGGTGTCCTTTGGAAGGACTGTCTCCTTGACTTTAAAAGGGAGAACCCAAATCTGTAGTTGAAATCTTTTTGGCTACACTGAGGGCCAAGGCCTCCTAAGGTCAAGGTCTCCTCGTCACTTGCATAGATGTCGAAGAACATATTCAGACATTTCAAAGATGTCCTCATGTCCTTCGGTTCCCACTCTGGAATTCTATCAATAAGGTGAGAGTTCCTCTAGTTGAAAAAGAGATCTAAAAAGACTTCCCTTTCTCATGTAATTTCTGTAACCTCCAGGTCACACCCACCTCCCCCTTCCAGCTCTGTAATGAAGCCACAGCTGGTGCCAATTTGTGGAACTCCTTAAAGGCTATTCTCCCTTATATACCCCCAGACCAAGTTCCCATGCTCCCTCACCTGATTTCCTGCACTCACCTCCCACCAGGTGTGTTCACACCTGCAAGTGCCTTTTACCAACCCCTTTGCCAAAAGGCAGCCAGAGTGACCTTTCAAAGACCTATCAGTTCCTGGCATCTGTCTCCATAGAAATCTGCACTGATCTTCTAACAAATTCTCAGTCCTCCAAAGGCACCCATAATCCTCCCATCAGTCTCTTCATACCCTTCCAACTGACTGATGCCTGTTCTGCCCCATCTCTCTGCCCTTCAACCACACTGCCTCCCTCTTCCTGTGGAGACCCCTCATGGCGCCTGCCTCCAAGCACAGGTGATTTCCATTGATGGGAAGACCCTCTCCTCTCCCCCATCTCCCCACTCCAGTTACTCCCACTTATTCGTGAGCTCACAAGCCCCATGGTACACACTCTCCATGCAGCCTGCTCTCTCTTTTCTAGCACTGGCCTCTGTTTCTAGCTGTGGTTGTGTCATGGATGTCCCTCCCCAGCCAGCCTTCAAGCACTCCTTCCCTTTAACTCCAACACCTGACACAGTGCCTGGCACGTAGTAAGCCATGGCTAGCTTCTAAGAGCCTCCCTGAGGGACTGAAACCATTTTAAAAATGTCACCACTTAGGCTCCAAACTGTAGGCAGAAAAAGCTTTGCCTGGATTGACATTTTAGAGACGTATTCGTCAAGTTGGATGTGTTCACTGACTTTACCTTGTAAAATTAAAAAAAAGAAAAGGGACCTCGGTATCGCTTGCATCTAACAAAGGTGCATGTATACTATTAGACCACGTTATGAGCTTAATGGAAGGTGACAAGATGTTTTCGCTAAGAAAATGTCTAAGACTGTTGAGGTCAAGTGGGAGGAAACAGTCCGTTTGTTGGAGCATTGCTATCTTACTCTATCACAGCCACTCATAAAAATCTGACACGGGGTGAGTCAGAATTGTCTGTCGGAGATGAGTTAGATCTGGCTCATGTTCCTACAGACATGAAAGCCAGGAACAAAGAAGGAGGCTTTGAAAGCCTGGGTTGAGGAGGCAGTGTGGTTCACTGGGATGAACTAAGTGCCCAGGACCACCGGCAGACATGCGAGTCTGTGCCCTTCCTTTGTTCTGGGGTCACTCTTGCACCATGTGGTGAGGCTGGTGGCTGGGAGCAGCTCAGGACAGGACCGGGTGGCATCTTACGTCTCCCACCCTCCTCTGGGCTCCAGTGGGCTACCATAGGTCCCACGGGACAGCCTGCATTCCTTGCAAAGCCCAGTAGCACTGGGAGCAGAAACTGGGACCAAAGAGTGAGCACCCTGTTTGACAAGCTAGACCAGCCACCTCTTCTTCAGATGCAGGGGGAGCCCTGGCATGCTGACTCCTCCCTGCTCCCTTTCCCCTTTCCTCTCTTCCTCCCTCTTTCCTTCCCCTCTCTCCTTCCCTCGTGGTGCCCTTTCCCAATGCCCACTTCATCCCTTTTCCTTTCTACATGCCTGTCTTCTAGAGTTTCTTCTCTTTCCTCCCCATTACTTCCTTCAACTGAATCTCCCCTTTGGTCCCTTTGTCCCAGCTCTCTGCTCCTCCACCCCTTCCCTGGCCCCTTTTCAGCTCCATCCTGAATGCAGGCAGAGCTGGACTAACATGCTCACTTGCTAGCTCAGCCACCCTCCAGAGAAGTCACTCTTTGGTGGCCACCTTCCTGACCCCCTGGTCCCTTCTCCACTTGTTCAGATATTGCTCTGAAATCTGAGGAGGACAGAGTGGTGGCTGCCACAGAAGCAGGCCAGAGGAGAAACCAAACCATGTGTCCACACTGTCCCCCAGCACTGCTGCTCTGAGAGCTTTCGGAGGCCTCAACAGGGTTAGGATTTAGGGGCTTTTTCAAGAACCGGGAGTGAAAACAACCATAGGTCAAAAGAACAGCTATGGCTCCCACACAAAAATAATAATCACAAATGAAAACTATGTTAACTCTGAAGTCCCAAAGTTGAAGAATTGCCTTAATTTGTCACTAGAAAGCTTCCAAGGCCCCACTCTCTGGGTTCTGGGTGCCCTGGGAATGGCAGGAGGCTCTGACACGGGCGTGGGAGTGCCAAACGATTGGGGCTAGCCCGCCCGCTGGCGGGGGGGGGGGGGTGGTACCTACTGTGGCGCTGTCCCTGGCCCGACCTCTTGCGGACGGGGTGTGGCGGGGCGTCCTGGGTGGTCCTGGTGCCCTGGGGTTGGCGGGAGTCTGGCCCAGACCCCCCCAACCCAGCTCCTGGCCCGCGTTATCTGCTTCAGGAGAGGGCGCATCACGGTGTCACTTTACCTGTGAGCAGAGGGTCTTCCCGAGAAGCCATGGGGCGGGGAGGGGCAGCAGGCAGCGGGAACAGGACACCATGGCCTCGGGGGCTAGGTTGGAGCGCAGGAGCGCAGGGGCAGCAAGAAGTGGGTCCTGCAGTCCCGAATGGGCCGCAGCACAGCACCCTGGCGCTGCCCGACCCTCCTCCGCCAGCCCCTCCACCTGCTCCCAGACTCTCCTCCACGTCCTCCGCGAGCTCACTTCTCGCCTTGGCAATTAGCAAAGCCCCTTCTCCCGGCCGCCCCCGACCCGCCCCCGGCCCCCTCCCTCCTGAGTCTTCTGCGAGCTCACTTCCAGCTTTGGAAATTAGCAAAGCCCCTTCTCTGAACCGGCCCCGCCCCCTCCCTCCTGAGGCCAGGCCCAGGCTAGGGTGCCTGGCGAAGCCCTGGCATGCTGCCAGCATTGCCGGCACCAGTGCTGGGCAGCCTCCTAGCCTGGCTTCCTGAGCGGGTGTCCGTGCGCTGCGAAAAGATGATCAGTCCTAAACACCGGCTGCACACTTGGGTCA
>NW_026741292.1:0-5493 GCF_022355385.1 Mustela nigripes
GGGATGCCCCGGCAAAGAGGCTTTCGCTCTATGCGGGTTTCTCCCATCGTGCTGCGAATACTAGGCTACGGGAAGCAAAAAAAGCAGCCAACACAACCAACTCTGATTTCCCAGCGACTGCTATGCTTTCGCAGAGGTTTCCAGCTTGGCGCGAACCGCACTTTGCTGCTGCTTCCTCAGCAAGGCTATGGTGGTTCGCTCTTTCGCGGCAGGGAAGAAGAGCCGCGGGAGAGCTGGTGCCTCCTGGGCCTTGCTTTCCCGGTCTCCAAATTCGAGCCCGGGGTTCACCTTGCTAAGCCGAACTAAGCAGACACAGTCACAACCCTGCAGCAGCGTGAGTGTCCTAGCATGGCACTCTATGCCTATTACCATCTCCTGGCATAGGTAAGGCTTTGCCTTTTTCTCCTGCGCTCAGGCAGACTCGGGGTCTAGGCCAGTGCCTTCACCACAGGAGAGAGGAGGCGACAGGATCCCTGCACACGGCCCGTGCACTGGGATGGGGAACTGTGGGGGACTGTCTCCACTCCTTCCCTGGCACACTCCCTGCCACCCACAACGCTGCCACATCTTGGTGGAAGACGGCATCTGACTGCCCATTTCTCCATGGGGTTGTTTCTGCGAGTTCCGGGTATGACACCTGGTGGCAAGCCCAAGTCGGCCCTTTGGACAGGTGGCCAAGGAGAGGCTGTCCCATTGGGACCAGAGGCACAGGACAGGCCTGCCTTCTGCTGAGACTCCTTCCGCAGAGTGGAGCACGCGCCCCTGCCCTAGTCGTCCCCTCATGTCTCCTTAGCAGGCAGGTTTCCATCTCTCCCACAGGGAGTGGGTGACACTTGTCTTGCCACCGGCCTGCTGTTCGTGCCACGGCAGGCTATCCTGCTTCCCGAGTGTTTCCCGACCCCAAGGCCAAGGGCTCCTTCACTTCCCCGGGGGCGGCGTGCTGTGCCTTCCCCACACTTGCTCCTGGGGAGCGCGGTGACAGACGTGTGCAACCATGCTTCTCTCTCAGGCAGAGGGGATGCTAGGGCAAAGAGGATTTCGCTCCATGCGGGTATCTTCCAACGTGCTGCGGAGACTAGCTCACGCAAGCAGCAGCAGCATCCCCAAACCCAACTCTGATTTCCCAACGAATGCTGTGCTTTCCCAGGGGAGATGCCCAGGCAAAGAGGCTTTCACTGTATGCGGGTTTCTCCCACCGCGAGACTGGGCTCAGGCAAGCAGCAGCAGCCTGCACAACATTTCTCTGCGAATGCTGTGCTTTCACAGAGGCTTTGGCTTGGAGCGAACAGCACTAAGCCGCTGCTTCTGCAGCAAGGCTTCAGTCGTGTCAGGGAAGAAGAGCTGCGGGAGAGCTGGTGCCTCTTGGGCCTTGCTTTCCGGGCTCCATGTTCGCGTCCTGGGTTCACCCTGCCAGGCCGAACTAAGCAGACACAGTCACAACCGGGCAGTAGCGCGCTTAGCCTAGGATGGCACTCTATGCACACTACCATCTCCCGGTGTAGGCTTTGTTTGGCCTTTTACTCTGGCGGTCAGGCGGACTCGCGGACTAGGCCAGTGCTTTCCCCACAGGAAAGGAGAGGTGACAGGATCCCTGCACACCGCCCGTGCACTGAATAGGGAGCTTTGGGGGACTGTCCCCACTCCTTCCCCTTAAACCCCGTGCCTCCTCCAAGCTCCCACATCCTGGAGGAAGACGGCATGTGATGGCCAGGTGTTTCTGGGAGTTTTGTCTCGAGTTCAGGGTAGGCGCCTGGTGGCAAGCCCATGGCTCCACCACGGGCAGGTGGCCAAGGGGCTGCTGTCTCCTTGGGCCCAAAGGCTCAGGACAGGCATGATTTCTGCCCAGACTCCTTCCTCAGAGTGGAGCCCTTTCCCCTGCCCTAATCTTCCCCTCGTGTCTCCTTAGCAGCCAGGCTTCCGTCGCTCTGCAGTGACAGACGTGTCCCTTTCCTTAAGGCTCTTTCCACAGACGCCACCGCGCTTCTTTCTCAGGCAGAGGGGATGCCCAGGCAAAGAGGATTTCGCTCCATGCGGGTTTATTACACCTCGCTGTGGAGACTAGCTCCGGCAAGCAGCAGGCAGCATCCCACAGACCCGACTCTGATTTCCCAAAGA
Organism: Mustela nigripes; assembly: GCF_022355385.1. Classification (NCBI taxonomy): domain Eukaryota; kingdom Metazoa; phylum Chordata; class Mammalia; order Carnivora; family Mustelidae; genus Mustela; species Mustela nigripes. The sequence goes on from NW_026741292.1 coordinate 2,116, forward strand.
ATGCTGTGCTTTCTTTCCCAGAGGGGATGCACTGGCAAAGAGGCTTTCGCTCTATGCGGGTTTCTCCCATTGTGCTGCGAATACTAGGCTAAGGCAAGCAACAAAAGCAGCCCACAGAACCGACTCTAATTTCCCAGCGACTGCTATGCTTTCGCAGAGGTTTTCAGTTTGGCGGGATCCGCACTTCACTGCTGCTTCCTCAGCAAGGCTTTGGCCTTTCGCTCTGTCGCGGCAGGGAAGAAGAGCCGCGGGAGAGCTGGTGCCTCTTGGGCCTTGCTTTCCTGGGCTCCATGTTTGCGCCCTGGGTTCACCCTGCAAGGCCGAACTAAGCAGACACAGCCACAACCTTGCAGCATTGTGCGGGGCCTAGGATGGCACTCTATGCACATTACCATCTCCCTGTGTAGGCAACGCTTGGCCTTTGGATCCCTGAACACTGCCAGTTACTGGAATGGGGAGCTTTCGGGGATTGTTTCCACTCTTTCCCCGGCACACCTCCTGCCACCGACAACGCTATCACATCTTGGAGGAAGATGGCATCTGACTGCACGTTTCTCGAGGGAGCTGTTTCTGCGATTTCCGGGTATGGCACCAGGTAGCTAGCCCAAGTCTAGTAGCTCTGCACAGAGAGTGGGTGACATTTGTCTTGCCACCGGCCTGCTTTTCCTGCAAGGGCAAGCTCTTCTGCTTCCCAACCGTATCCTGACCCCAAGACGAAGGGCTCCTTCTCTTCTCTGGGGGTGTCGTGCTGCGCCTTCCCCAGACTTGTTCCTGGGGAGCAGGGTGACAGATGTGTCCCTTTCCTTAAGGCCCTTTCAGATGTGCAACCATGCTTCTCTCTTAGGCAAAGGGGTGCTAGGGCAAAGAGGATTTTGCTCCATACGGGTATCTTCCACCATGCTGCGGAGACTAGCTCAGGCATTCAGCTGCAGCATCCCACACTTCCGATTCTGATTTCTCAACGAATTCTATGCTTTCCCAGAGGAGATGCCACGGCAAAGAGGCTTTCGCTGTATGAGGGTTTCTCCCACCATGAGACTGGGCTCAGGCAAGCAGCAACAGAGCCCGCAGAACCGACTCTGATTTCTCAGCGAATGCTGTGCTTTCGCAGAGGCTTTGGCTTGGAGTGAACACCATGTTGCCGCAGCATCCTCAGCAAGGCTTCAGTCGTGTCAGGGAAGAAGAGCTGCGTGAGAGCTGGTGCCTCTTGGGCCTTGCTATCCCGGGCTCCAAGTTCACATCCTGGGTTCATCCTGCCAAGCCGAAATAAGCAGACACAGCCTCGACCCTGCAGCAGCGTGTGTGGCCTAGGATGGCACTCTGTTCACAATGCCATCTCTCGGCGTAGGCAAGGCCTGCCCTTTCGCTCTGGAGTTCAGGTGGACAGGGGACTAGGCCAGTCCCTTCCCCATCCTTGAGGAGATGTGAGAGGATCACTGCACACCGCCTGTGCCCTGGGATGGGAAGTAATGGGTAACTGTCCCTATTTCCCCGGGACACCCCCTGCCTCCCTCAATGCTGATACATCCTGGAGGAAGACGGCATCTGATTGCACGTCCTCCAGGAGGTGTTTCTGCGAGTTCAGGGGTGGGAGCTTGGTGGCAAGCCCACGTCTGCCCTCTGGACAGGTGGCCAAGGAGATGCTGTCCCCTTGGGACCAGAGGCACTGGAAAGGCCTTCCTTCTGCCCAGACTCCTTCCTCAGATTGGAGCACGCTCCCCTGCCCAATCATCCCCTCGTGTCTCCTTAGCAGCCAGGCTTTGTCTCTCTGCACAGGGAGCGGGTGACACTTGTCTTGCCACCGGCCCGCTGTTCCTGCCAGGGCCAGCTCTCCAACTTCGCAACTGTTTCCCGACCACAAGGCCAAGGGCTCCTTCTCTTCTCCTGGGGCAGCGTGCTGCACTTTCCCCAGACAGGCTCCTGGGGAGCCTAGTGACAGACATGTCCCTTTCCTTAAGGCTCTTTCCACAGGCGCAACCATGGTTCTCTCTCAGGCAGAGGGGATCCCCAGGCAAAGAGGATTTCGCTCCATGCGGGTTTATTACACCATGCTGTAGAGTCTTGCTCAGGCAAGCAGCAGCATCATCCCACAGACCCAACTCTGATTTCCCAAAGAATGCTGTGCTTTCCCAGAGGGGATGCCCGGGCAAAGAGGCTTTCGCTCTATGAGGGTTTCTCTCGCCATGCTGTGAATACTAGGCTAAGGCAAGCAGCAACAGCAGCCTACATAACCGACTCTGATTTCCCAGCGACTGCTATGCTTTCGCAGAGGTTTTCAGCTTGGCGCGAACCGCACTTCGCTGCTGCTTCCTCAGCAAGTCTTTGGGTATTCACTCTGTCGCGTCAGGGAAGAAGAGCTGCAGGAGAGCTGGTGCCTCTTGGACCTTGCTTTCCTGGGCTCCAAGTTGGCGCCCTTGGTTCACCCTGCCAGTCCAAACTAAGCAGACACAGCCACAACCCTCAGCAGTGTGCGTGGCCTAGGATGGCACTCAATGCACACTACCATCTCCCGGTGTTGGCAACGCTTGGCCTTTGGCATTGGCCCTCAGGCGGACTTGCGGACAAGGCCAGTGCCTTCCCCACAGGAGAGGAGAGGCAACAGGATTCCTGAACAGCGCCCATTCACTGGAATGGGGAGCTTTGGTGGACTGTCCCCACTCCTTCCTCGGCAATCCCCCTGCCACCGAAAACACTGTCACATCTTGGAGGAAGATGGCATCTGACTGCCCGTTTCTCGAGGGAGCTGTTTCTGCGAGTTCCGGGTATGGCGCCTTGTAGCAAGCCCAAGTCTGCCCTACAGACAGGTGGTCAAGGAGATGCTGTCCCCTTGGGATTAGAGGCACAGGACAGGCCTGCCTTTTGCCCAGACTCCTTCCTCAGAGTGGAGCACGCATCCCTGCCCTTGTCGTCCCCTCATGTCTCCTTAGCTGCCAGGCTTCGTCTCTCCCCACAGGGAGCTGGTGACACTTGTCTTGCCACCGGCCTGCTGTTCCTGCCACGGCAGGCTATCCCTCCTCCTGACCTTTTCCAGACCACAAGGCCAATGGCTCCTTCTCTTCTCTGGGGGCGGCGTGCTGCGCCTTCCCCAGACTTGCTCCTGGGGAGCGCAGCGACAGACGTGTGCAACCATGCTTCTCTCTCAGATCTCAAATACACAGCATAACCCTACACCTAATGGAGTTGCAGAAAGAACAAGGAAAGCCTAAACCCAGCAGGAGAGGAGGAATAATAAAGATCAGAGCAGAAATCAATGAAATAGAAACAAATAAACAAAGAAACAAAAACCACAAAAAACCACCACCAACAACAACAAAAAACAATAGAACAAATCAACGAAACTAGGAGCTGGTTCTTTGAAAGAATTAATAAGATTGATAA
>NW_026741293.1:0-5492 GCF_022355385.1 Mustela nigripes
GCGCCCCCCAGTAACGGTCCCCCTATATGACAACACTTGCCGACTCCCACGTTTCGTCAGACACCTGTGTGCTGTGAGGCCCCACCGGGAAAGGCAGAGGGGAGGTGGGCAGGGGCCCCTCCACGTTCCGACGGGGAAGCTGGGGATTCTCAATGGGAAGTGGAGATGAGGGTGACCCCGCCGGAGGCGTCAGTGTGAACGCGGCTGCCCGCCACGCTGGACAAGCACCGGGGGCCTCATCTTCGTCCTCGAGAAGGCCACCTCCTCCTGGGCCACCAGTGTTTTTGAGGTCAGTCGTGGGAAAGGCAGACCCAGAAAAGACCCCGGCTGGTGTCCGGAAGAAACCCTACCCTGACCGCCTGCTGATGAGAGGTGGGGGCTGGAACTCTGCTCCCTTCAGGGGCCGTTGGTGGGAGCGAGGGGGGGATCCAGGGGGGCGAGGAGCCCACACAGACCTCCAGGCTCTCCTGCCCTGAGAAGGAAGAGGCAGAGACCTTGGGAGGGGGCGGTGGGCAGAGCGGCTGGGTGGTCTTTCCGTCAAGCCCCTGGCGGGCACCTTGCAGGGGAGTCGACACTTCCAGGTCACCTGCGATCCCAGCCGAGACAGAGACAGACCTGAGGGGGGGCAGTTGTCAGATTTGCAGACGGGCTGGCAAGAATGCCAGGCCTGCCTGTCTCCCCGGGGGCCGTCGCCGTTCACAGCCCTGGCAGCGCCTGCGGCTGGTGTCCCCCCGGACTTGCCTTGCCTGGTCGCCTGTAGGGGCAGATTTGGGGCAGGCATGTTACTTTGAGCTGAACACAAACTCAGACCGCAAAACCATGTCATCTCCTCTTGCTACTTTCCAGCCGAGCAGAAAGCACAGAATTCTCCTTTACAGTTAGGCTCCTGCCGTGCAGGGGGTGCAGGAGAGCAGACGGAATCGCCTGGACCCTTCTGGGGTTTTCGTTTCTGTTTGATTAAGTGCCTGTGGCCAGTTTGCAGCCTGGTCGTCCTCCCTCTGAAAGCCTGACTCTGGGAGAGCGTCTCCAAACCCAGCTAGGGACCAAGGGACGCTGTTCAGCTAGGGACTCCGTGACCTTCTGCTCCCTGGTGTGTCTGCCGGCCTGACCCACTCTGCCTGGAACCCACTGAACTGACACTGCTGGTCCCTCTCCCCGTCCTCCTGGGAAGACCACATTCAAGATCGTCCACTGCCTTCTGCCCTTGCCTCTCCTGGAGGCCGCAGGGCAGGTTGGGGTCCCCAGGGGCCGCACTGCGGGAATCCTGGGTCCTCCAAACACTTGGGAGGTGCCGGTCAAACAAGGGCTCGCTGGGCGCTGGACAGGTGGGTGGCCAGTGCCCCGAGCAGGATGGCCACAAAGGCGGCCCCTCAGTCTCTGTGGCTTGAGTCTCCTTTAAAACCAGACAAAAAGGAAAATATCACACACACACACGCGCGCGCACACACAGAAGACTGGAAACAACCCAAGTGACCCAACGCGGGCGACGAGCTCCTAGAGCTGCCATGCCCGCCGGGAGTGAGCCCCTTGCCGCTCCGACGAGCTGTGTTGCAGGAAAATATCAAGCACCAGAAGAAAGTTCTAGCACTTCGAGTGGAAGTTCTGGGCCAGAGTGTGTGTATGTGTATCACACACACACACACGCACGCATTTTTTTTCTTCGAAGTAAAAAAAAAACAAAACCTGTATTTAGAAAAATGAAGATTTAAAAAGAAAAGAATAAAGACATTCGTATGTCCCATCACCCAGATAATTGTTTGCGTCTATATGTAAGTGTGCACGCGTGTGTGGGAGGGCATGCGTGTGCACGCATGTGAGTTAGTTGTGCAGCCGGGTGTTCTCTGGCCCAGAACTTCCCCAGGTGGGTCGCCTGGACCTCCCAGGGGCACTCCACTGCTCTCGTGCTGGCCATGCTGGGGAGAACCATGAACAGGACATTACAGTCCCTCCCACAGGCACCCCTTCCCGTCACCCTCACACAACCTTGTGTAGAAATACAATTCTTTTTGCCCCATGCAGATGAAGAAACCAGGGTCTGGAGAGACAGGAGTGGCCACGTTCGAAGGTCCTGGTGTCCCCACTGCAGCCCCAGCGGGGAGCCCCTCTGATGCAGTGAAGACGGATTGGTTGGACAGGAGAGTCCCTGAGGTGCCTTGGGTCCCGATGTGAGGGCACGAGGGTGGGAGACCAGGCATCTGGGCCTCCAGATCCCCCGGAGCCCCGTGCACAGAGCACTGGAATGGAAGTCGCAGGACTCCAGGACTGAGGCTGCTCAAACATGACCTTGTCGGCGGGTGACATCGCCCCTAAAGGTCACAACAGGAAAGTATGTGCCCATGGGAGGCAGAGGGCATGGCCCTGGTGTGGGGGCTGAGCTCGGGGATGGGGGCGACCACGTCCATCTGCAGCGTCACAGAGGCCAGGCTCGGTGTGCGGTGGTGGCTGTCATGGCGTCTGCGTCCGCGGACACTGCAGGCTCGGAGCAGGGGCCCAAAAACCATCCCGAGGGAATGGCTGCCCCAAATACAGTAATTTAGGGTATTGCCGCAGGGTCAGGCTGCGCTCCCTGTGCGCTGCGTTGGTCGCTCTCCGTCCTCATGACACTTGTTCTTTGAAGTTCCTTTTCTCTCCTTCTGCCCTCAGAGGGCTGCTGGTCCTTTGGTAAACGTGCATTTCGCCTCTCAACCTCCCTCTAAAGCAGAGTTTCTTAGCCTCTTTTAATGCCGGGGAGCCTTGGGAAGCCCATGACCACGCTGTCCTCTGACGGATATGTACGTGTGCATCCAGGAGATGTAGACGATCACCAGAAACCCAACTAGACTGAAATACTTACCAAATATATTTTAACTGTGATGTGTTTCTTTGCTAATATGTTAGATAAGAAGATGCCCTCGCAGGTCTAATCAATGATTTTGAAGAAGCGACAAGCAGAGACGGCCTCGCCATTCACCGGCAACAACAGCAGCAGGACGTGAACGTGTCTGTGGTTTCACTGGCAACGGGAGGGACAGAGCATCAGGCTAAGGGCGAGAAGGCACAGGACACCACCGCACGACCGCACTCACAGCCGGGGTCCGAGAAACAGAACAAATGAGTGAAGCGGGAAGAAAGAGAAACAGGGACAAACCAAGAACCAGACCTCCCCCTACAGAGAACACAGTGCTGGTCACCAGAGGGGAGGTGGCCGGGGCAGCGGGGGCCAGGACGGGGATGAAGGAGCGCACCTGAGGGACGCGCCCTGGGGCAGGACGGGCTGCATCGCTCCGGGGCGCGTCTGAAACTAACACGACACCCGTACGTGAACTCATGGGAATTAAAGTAAAATCTTAAAGGAATTGGCAACAAGGTCACAGGCAAGGCTGACTCCTCTCGTGGCATCATTAGGTCTGTTTCACAGTGAAAAGAACTGGCCAATTGCCAGTCGGCATTGGTTAGTGAGAACAGGATGCAGAACCCCGGGGAAGACCTCCGGCCCTAAAGCAAACAGAGAGAGGTCAACTCGTGCAGACAGGAACATGAGGCACAGAGAGCCTCGCTGTCTGGTCTAAGGCGACGCAGCAGGTCAGAACCCCACACGCGACCTTCCACTGAAGGCAAAGAGCTGACCTCTCCGCGCTCCCCCCAGCCCTTCCCATTAGCATCCCAGAGAGCTCATCCGAGAAGGTCGCTGGACCACCTTTACCGCCCGTGAAGAAGACCTTTGACAGAGGTGTAAGACACGGAAAAAGGCATTTTAGGAAATAGGAAAAGAGCTCCTGAGAATATAAAATTCAAGCCTGGACCACACATGTAGAGTCACTCAATCGGGGGAATTAGAAGATTCATTTTATCACAGAAAATCTTGAAAATTCCATCCCTAGTGCTCATTTTGGGTAGCACGATAAAATTAGCAATAAGAGGGCGTCTGGGTGGCTCAGTGGGTTAAGCCTCTGCCTTTGGCTCAGGTCATGATCCCAGCGTCCTGGGATCGAGTCCTGAGTTGGGATCCCTCCTTGGCGGGGAGCCTGTTTCTCCCTCTCCCACTCCCCCTGCTTGTGTTCCCTCTCTCACTGTCTCTCTCTCTCTCTCTCTGTGTCAAATAAATAAATAAAATCTTTTTTAAAATTAGCAATAAGACTAATAATAGGACTGCTTAAAGAAATCCTTCAAATCAAGTTTAGATTTAAAAGAAATAAATACTTACAGATAGGTTAACCACTTGCTTCAACTTGCCATATTTTGAGTACAGTGGAAGATGTGGTCATTGGATCTTCGGGTCCTGTGTTGCCAAAATTCTGTACAAGATAGAGTGCTCGGGGGATAAGTAGCCCCTGACAATACAGACAAGTTTCATGTTTCTGGAAATATACACCAAAAAGGACGAAACAGTATATGAGTATTTTTTTCTTTCAACAAATACTCCAAATGAAAATGTTGGCAATTGGATTCTCTCTCTTTTTTTAAGATTTTATTTATTTATTGACAGAGAGAATAAATCTTCTGCTCCCCAGGGGGAGTGGCAGAGGCAGAGGGGGAAGCAGGATTTCAGGGGAGTGGGGAGCCCGATGCGGGGCTCGACCCCAGAACCCTGGGATCATGACTGAGCCAAAGGCAGGCACTTAACAAGTAAGCCCCCCCAGATGTCCCGCGATTGGACTCTTTCAGCGTTTCCATAAATCGAAGGTGTAACTTCCCCTACGTCTCCCCCTCCTCTTACTTGTGTTCGCATCCCTGTGGAGGTCAGGATTACTGTGCGCCCGCACAGGGTCATCGCTCCCCACCAAAGATGCTCCGAGGCGCCACAGAGATTTCATGGCAGGAAAGGACCCGCACTCCCTCCAGGGCTGTCTTCCTCTCTCCTGTTTGACCAGAGGTGGTCACCGCATCTCTGCCCCATCGCTCCCCACCTTACTGCCCCCACCCCGAATCAGCCCCTCTCCATCTGTTCCTGCTCCAGGCTAGCCTGTGTGCCATGGCCAAGGTGGTCCTGGACACTCCTCCAGCAGCTCCCCCTCCTCTGGCTGCTCCTCCTCCAGCTGCTCCTCCTCCGGCTGCTTTTCCTCCTCCTCCAGCAGCTCCCCCTCCTCCAGCTGCCTCACCAGCTGTCTCTTTCCTCCAGCTGCCTCCCCCTCCCCCGATGCTCCTCCCACCCCTCCAGCTGCCTGGCCCTCCTCCAAAGCTCTCCCCTCTTCCAGGTGCCCCCCACATTCCTCTAGTAGCTCCCACTCTTCCATCTGCCCCTTCTCCTCTAGCAGCTCCCCCTCCCCCTCTTCCAGCTGCTCCCTGTCCTCCAGCTGCTCCTCCTCCAGCTGCTCCTCCTCTAGCTGCTGCTCCTCCTCCAGCTGCTCCTCCCCCTCTTCCAGCTTCTCCCCCTCCTCTAGCCACTCCTCCACCAGCTGCTCCTCCTCCTCCAGCTATTTCCCCTCTTCCAGCTGTTCCTCCCCCTCTTCCAGCTGCTCCTCCTCTAGCTGCTCCTCTGCCTCCAGCTACTCCTCCCCCTCCTCCAGCTGCTC
>NW_026741294.1:0-5492 GCF_022355385.1 Mustela nigripes
GAATAAATGAAACAAGATGGGATCGGTAGGGAGACAAACCATAAGAAACTCTTGATCTCACAAAACAAAGTATGGGTTGCTGGGGTTAGGGGGTAGGGAGAGGGTGGTTGGCTTATGGACATTTGGGATGGTATGTGCTATGGTGAGTGCTGTGAAGTGTGTAAACCTGGCGATTCACAGACCTGTACTCCTGGGGCTAATAATACATTATACATTAATAAAAATAAAGAATTTAAATAAAAAAATAAAAATAAAAATATAAAGACCTTTCATTTTTTCAATTAATGAAATTTGTCTGAGAACCTTATCTTAAATAAAAAGATGATGGATTAAAAACTTCCCAAAGTTTCTAAATGGTCTTAAAAAAATCTCCAAATGGAGTTATTTGCCCCCAAAAAACAACAGACCAAAATTTCATTACAGTTTCAACCTATCTCGGAAATGTCACCTTTTACCAGTCAATCTGAAATTTCCTAATCTGCCATAAAGAAGAAATTTTCATCATGAAAGCCCTGAGGTTTCCCTTCTCCCCAAAAGAAAGTGTACTGGCCTGAAACAGTCCTTTCTTTTCTTTAACTAATTACTTGTTTGTGCTGGCCTCGTGGTTATAAAACCCTTCCATTTTGTAAAACTTTTCAGAGCATCTCTCTACTTGCTCGTTGGGATGCTGCCTGATTAATAAACAGCTTAATAAAGCCAATTAGATCTCCAAATTTACTTGGTTGAATTTTTTATTATTATTATTATTATGGTCACCACCTAAGACAATTACAAAATCTGTTTACTTAGATATGTCAATGAGGGAGGATTTTTTCTTTTCTTTTTTTCTTTTCTTTTCTTTAATTTTTAACGATTTTATTTATTTACTTTACAGACAGAGATCACAAGTAGGCAGAGAGGCAGGCAGAGAGAGAGGGAGGAAGCAGGCTCCCTGCTGAGCAGAGAGCTGAATGTGGAGCTGGATCCCAGGACCCTGGGATCATGAGCTGAGCTGAAGGCTGCGTTTAACCCACCGAGCCACCCAGGTGCCCCGAGGGAAGATTTTTCAATGAGCCTTATGAATTACATTTATTTTGCCATCACATTTCATATATTATGTAGTGAACACTGAAGTTCTTGGAGCATGTGAAATGGAAAAACCTTAATTTAAGATTTCTCAAAATAGCCTTTTGGACTATCTGCATCTGTATCACTTAGGTACTTACTAAAAATATGAAGTTCAAAGACCCTTCTCAGATCTACTAGATGTGAAATTCTAGGGCTCAGAAATATACATTTTTAAGAAGTTCCCAGTGAATTAATTCTGCACGTTAAATTTTAGAACAAATGAATTAATGCTGATTAATAACCCTGGCTGGCCATTAGATATATCTAGATAGACTTAAAAAAAAATACCAGTCTCTAGAGGTCCCTGGGTGGCTCAGTTGCTTAAGTGGTCAATTCTTGGGTTTGGCTCAGGTCATGATCCCAGGGTGATGAGATTGAGCCCCTTTTTGCTCAGGATAGGGGGTAGCCTTCAGGTCTCTCTGTCTCCCTCTGTCTCTCACCCCCCCCCAAATAAATAAGTTAATATTTAATAAATACCAATCTTGAGGCCCCACTCAATTAATGGAGATTCTATTGTATTGGGCCCAGGCATAGGCAGATGTAAAATCTTCCCATGTTCTTCTTTGAGGTGTCATGGTTGAAAATCACTCCTTCATTGAATGCTGGAGTTTGTTGTTCTGTATTAAGTTAGATAATGGTGACATAAATATTGGGTAGGTTGAGTTCTCCTTTATCTAGGAGTTTGTGATAAAGACAAAAATGGAGATGAAAACCTCAAGATATAAATTGATGTAGAGAGGTACCTATAGGGAAATAGAATAGAAAAGACAAGCTAGAATTATTCTTAATTTATTTTATTGGAACCTTATTGTTCGTCTTTCAGACGTATTTTCTGTCTTCTTTCTTTAAGTCTCCTTTCTACACCCCTTATATACAACATAGTGTTGTTTATTATCTCTATATATAACGGTTATTCCTCTCAGTTTGTTCATATTACTGTCCATTTCATGTTATAGTGTCATCTAATTTAATAAAGGTTTAACTACATGCATTATTTTTCAAAGGTTTGTCCAAGGTGGTTTTGTTTATTTTGTGTGTTGGGGGTAGTCATACTGGTAAAGGACAAGTTGGGTGATTTAACCAAGGTAATGTATCAGGAATGAGCCAGAGTGAAATAAGAGGGACAATTAAAATGTACTTCTGCTGTGGTAGGCAAACAGTTAAACACCCCTGTACATGAAATTTATGTTTATTTGTTAATATGCCTTTGATGTTGCCTTCTTACCCTCAAAGCTGCTTGAAATCAGTCTCCTAATCATGAATAAGATCCTACATCTTAATAAGATCCATATGAATATAATGTTTTACATAGTATTTGATGATAATTTTCTTTTAAGTTAAACTTTATCTGGTATATGTTACTGTTCTTTGTCTTAAAGAATTTATAAGTAAATAGTAGGATCATTTTATTATCTTTTTTCATTTTTTTATTTATTTCTCAAGATCTGCAACAAGTAATTGCACTAGACCAAAAAGTAACTAGCATTAAGTAAGTGGTTATGAATGTACTCTGCATATCTACATAGACTGTCCTCAAATTTCCAATCATTTCATTGCAATTTATTGTTGCTAAAGTCTTAATCAGGCCTGTCACTGTTTTCAAATTATTTGTTCCTAATCTTTGCTTGAAAGACAATTAACCTAAACAAACTCCTTGCTATAACTGAGGCACGACTTTGTAAGATATAAGAAGTTCCTTAGCTTTTTGTTCTAGTCTACTCTTCCAATCTTGGACTGTTGTGTTTGGTTTATAGCAGTATTCTAATTCCATAATTGACATGACTACTCCTTTGAGGTCAAACGCTATCCCTGACCTAGTCTGGATCCACCGTTCTTTGTTCCTTCCTAGGAATGAATCTCTGACAATTAGCACTGGGGAAAGGGGATAATATATTAAGTAAGACCTAATATTAGTGAGGTATAGGTATCTATCACACAAATTCTCCAAGAATAAACATTGACTAGCCCATGAGAAATATATATATTCTACTTTTTTTCTTGTTGAATGGAAGCCTTTGTTTAATGGAAGTCTTTGTTTAATGGAAGCCATACTTTCAATTACTTTACCTTAGTTTAAACAATTACCTTAGTTTATTTTGGCTGAAAATTAGTCTCTATTCATGCAGAGCTGTTCTGTTGCTTTTCTCCCAAACTTAATTTGTAACCCTAGTTTGTCTATGTGTAATGCTTTGTTGCCTTTTATGTACAAATGTTAAAATGTGCATTCTTCATTTTCACTGTTTTTTCTGAAAACCATTTATGAAATTTGATGTGATGATGTTAAAAAAAAAAAAAGCTCTATGCCTTACTTCAGCTACATTCCTTTATGTGATTTAACTTTTTTTTTTGTTGTTTCCTTGAACAAAGGAATTAATGTGACAAGAAAAATCTAATGTTAGCCAATATTTACTTTCCTTGCATCCTATAAGATAGATTTGAGGGTCCTCTTGTACTCTGATGGGGTTAGAACTTGAATCTAAGTTGCAAATAAATACTTATTTTGAATTGAGCTGGTCATATAACTATAATATCAAAAAGAGTATCCTCATTTGGTATCTTCCCTTAAGGGGATAAAACCCTACCCTAACCTCAATAACAGGGATACAAATTGTCATATAAGTGTACTTAAATAGCTTGGTGCTCTCATACAATTAGGGAAAAGGAATGAACAGGTAGTATACTCCCCAAAACACATTTATACACACGTGATCTACATATGCCAAGCCTGATCAGTATTGCCATGTGTAAATGGAATTAACTACAAAAATAAATTTTACATCCTATATTAAGTCTACTGCAAAACTGACATTCTTAGTGAGCTGTGCTTATCTGTCCAAGTTGTGAAAGTTGTGCTGCCTAGGTTTTGATTAAAGGCACCTTTCCCTTAATTAAGGGAAATGATCAAGCCCAGTATATATAAAATGGGCAAATGATATTGCATTTCAATTGTCACTATTAAGATTTTGTGTGTGGAATTTAGAACACTTGGATTCACTGGATGTAATTTTAAATCAAGGAGACAGATATGTATCACAGAGATTATGGAAGAAGGTCACTGTAATAACAGGATAATTGCTTAGATAATATTTTGAAGTTCTACTTGATAGTGATTAAGTGATATTTGGGCCTACTTTATGGGGCATATGGCACATCTCATGTCCATAAAATAAGCTCATATACTACTTAATCATTGTGCATGTATAGAAGAGAAGTTCTAGTCAAAGAGGAAGTAAAAAAAAAAATGAAAGATACAGAAATGGGAGCACAGTTTGGAGAATTTATTTTGATCCATGGAAAAATAGGTAATAAGTAAATTCCTTGATATTTCAATATTATAGCTGATGTTGGATGCTTTTAATCTCATACATAGAATGCAAACATACATATCCTTAATTTTACTTTTTTTGTGACTTATTTATTAACTCTCCTGAAACAAGGTGAGAACAGTTTTATAGAGAACCTATTCTCTCCTATGTGATATTTATCATCTATAGAACCAACTACATTCAGCAGAATGAATTTGTATCTCATATTTAAAGATGTATTGTGACTGATAAAATGAGATTAGTGAAATGTAGTTTACTGCCACTCCTAAAAATCATAAAGTGCCACTTCAATATGGTATAAATAGTAAAACTATTTATAATAACTTAAACACCTTATTCTTATTTTAAGAGCAGAAACTAACAAGGTATCAGAGAAAAGTTTGAAAGTCTGAAGGTCAGAGTTCAAATTTATATTTCTACCCTATTCATAGAAAGTCTTTTTTATTTTGATAGTTTTTGCACACTCTAATTGTTCATATCCAAAGACAATGAAAACCCGCAGAAAATAGAATGCTGCTAAAACCAAACACCTTAAAATTCACTGGAATGATGTTATTTGGAGGAAAACAAAAACAAAAAACAGAAAGACAAAAGTCATAAATTTAAACCATACCTATGGACTATGTAATTAAATGACTTCATTTCTGGCACAGTCGATTGGTGCTTTCAATGTCCTCAACAGATGGAGGTACATCAGTTGATTTTATCAATTCTTATTTTCTAAGGTTTTTTTTTTTTAACATAAAATGTATTATTGTTCCAGGGGTATAGGTCCGAGATTCATCAATCTTACACAGTTCACAGCACTCAGCATAGCACATACCCTCCCAAATATCCATCACCCAGCCATCTCATCCCTCCTATGCCCCTCCCCTCCAGTAACCTTTAGGTGTTTCCTGAGATTAAGAGTCTCTTATGGTTTGTCTCCCTCTCTGGTTTCATCTTGTTTCATTTTTGCCTCCCTTCCCCTATGATCCTCTGTCTTATTTCTCAAATTCCTCATATCAGTGAGATCATATGATAATTGTCTTTCTCTGATTAACTTATTTCACTTAACAT
>NW_026741295.1:0-4250 GCF_022355385.1 Mustela nigripes
AAAGAAAGAAGTCTAAAAGATATAGTGGAACAAGTTCTTCATGAAAAATTTCCCAATCTCGCGAATGGAACCAGCATTCATGTACTAGAGGCCGACAGTCTCCACCCAAGATTAGAGATTCCAGAAAAACATCAAAGCACCTGATAGTCAAATTGAGGAATCGTAATTGTAGATATAATCTCTTGAAAGCTGCTAGGACAAAGAAGCTCCTTACTTACTGAGGAAAGCCCATCAGAATAACATCAGACCTGTCCACAGAGACCTGGCAAGCCAGAAAGGGCTGGCAAGATATATTCAGGGCACTAAATGAGAAGAACATGCAGCCAAGAATACTTTATCCAGCAAGACTGATATTCAAAATGGATGGAGAGATAAAGAGTTTCTAAGACACGCAAGGCTTAAAAGACTATGCAACCACCAAGCTTACACTGCAGGAAATATTAAGGGGGGTTCTATAAAAGAGGAAAAAATCCCAAGAATAGCATTGAGCAGAAATATAGAGACAATCTACAGAAAGAAAGACTTCAAAGGTAACACAATGTCAATAAAAACGTATCTATCAATAATCACTCTCAATGTTAATGGCCTAAATGCGCCCATAAAACGGCACAGGGTTGCAAATTGGATAAAACGACAGGACCCATTGATATGTTGTCTACAAGAGACCCATTTTGAACCTAAAGATACACCCGGACTGAAAGTGAAGGGATGGAGAAGCATCTTTCAGGCCAATGGGCCTCAAAAGAAGGCTAGGGTAGCGATTCTCATATCAGATAAATTAGATTTTAAACTAAAGACTGTAGTCAGAGATACAGAAGGACACTACATCATTCTTAAAGGGATTATCCACCAAGATGATCTAACAATTGTAAATACCTATGCCCCCAATATGGGAGAGGCCAATTACATAAGAAAACTGTTATTCAAGATAAAGAGTCATATTGATATGAGTACATTAATAGTAGGAGATCTTAACATGCCTCTCTCAGAAATAGGCAGATCATCAAAGCAGAAAATCAATAAAGAAACAAGAGCATTGAATGACACATTGGACCAGATGGACCTCATAGATATATAAAGAACATTCCACCCTAAAACAACAGAATACTCATTCTTCTCAAGGGCACATGGAACCTTTTCAAGAATAGACCACATACTGGGTCACAAATCAGGACTCAACTGATACCAAAAGACTGAGATTATTCCCTGCACATTCTCAGATCACAGTGCTTTGAAACTGGAGCTCAATCACAAGGAAAAGTTTGGAAGGAACTCAAACACCTGGAAGCTAAAGACCACCTTGCTTAAGAATGCTTGGATCAACCAGGAGATCAAAGAAGAACTGAAACAATTCATGGAAACCAATGAGAATGAAGACACTTCATGGGATGCAGCAAAGGCGGTCCTAAGGGGAAAATACATAGCCATCCAATCCTTCCTCAAAAATATAGAAAAACTCAGAACACAGCAGCTGTCTCTACACCTTAAAGATCTGGAGAATCAACAACAAATCAAACCAACTCCACACATAAGAAGGGAGATAATCGAGATTAGAGCTGAGATCAATGAGGTAGAAACCAGAGATACAGCAGAACGTATCAATGAAACTAGAAGCTGTTTTTTTGAAAGAATCAATAAGATCGATAAACCATTGGCCTCACTAATCCAAAAGAAAAGAGAGAAAGCCCAAATTTATAAAATTATGAATGAAAAGGGAGAGACCACAACTAACACCAAGGAAGTAGAAACAATCATCAGAAGTTATTATCAACAGGGACGCCTGGGTGGCTCAGTTGGTTAAGCAGCTGCCTTCGGCTCAGGTCATGATCCCAGCGTCCTGGGATCGAGTCCCACATCGGGCTCCTTGCTCGGCAGGGAGCCTGCTTCTCCCTCTGACTCTGCCTTCCACTCTGTCTGCCTGTGCTTGCTCTCGCTTGCTCTCTCTCTGACAAATAAATAAATAAAATTAAAAAAAATAAAAAAAAGAAGTTATTATCAACAGTTATATGCCAATAAGCTAAGCAACCTAGATGAAATGGATGCATTCCTGGAAAACTATAAACTCCCAAAATTGAACCAGGAAGAAATCGACAACCTGAATAGACCGATATCTAGTAACGAGATTGAAGCAGTGATCAAAAAACAAGAGCCCAGGACCTTATGGATTCCCTGGGGAATTCTACTAAACTTTCTTTCTTCCTTTTTTTTTTTTTTAAAGATTTTATTTATTTGACAGAGAGAGATCACAAGTAGGCAGAGAGGCAAGCAGAGAGAGAGAGAGGAGGAGGAAGCAGGCTCCCTGTCAAGCAGAGAGCCCGATGTGGGACTCTATCCCAGAACCCTGAGATCATGACCTGAGCTGAAGGCAGAGGCTTAACCCACTGAGCCACCCAGGCGCCCTCTACCAAACTTTCAAAGAAGAAATAAGACCTATTCTCCTGAAGCTGTTTCAAAAAATTGAAGCAGAAGGAAAATTTCCAGACTCTTTCTATGAAGCCAGCATTACCTTGGTCCCCAAACCATGCAAAGACCATACCAAAAAGGAGAAATTCAGACCAATATCACTCATGAATGTGGATGCTAAGATTCTCAACAAGATCCTAGCAAACAGGACCCAACAGCACATTGAAAAGATTATCCGGGGGCACCTGGGTGGCTCAGTAGGTTAGGCTTCTGCCTTCGGCTCGGGTCATGATCCCAGGGTCCTGGGATTGAGCCCCACATTGGGCTTTCTGCTCTGCAGGGAGCCTGCTTCCTCCTCTCCCTCTGCCTGCCTCTCTGCCTATTTGTGATCTCTGTCAGATAAATAAAGAAAAAATCTTAAAAAAAAAAAAACAAAGATTATCCAACATGACCAGGTGGGATTCATTCCTGGGCTACAAGGATGGTTCAACACTCGCAAATCAATCAATGTGATAGAACAAATCAATAAGAGAAGCGAGAAGAACCACATGGTCCTCTCAATTGATGCAGAAAAAGCATTTGACAAAATCCAGCATCCATTCCTGATTAAAATGCTTCAAAGTATAGGGATAGAGGGAACATTCCTGAACTTCTAAAATCTATCTATGAAAGACCCACAGCAAATATCATCCTCAATGGGAAAAAGCTTGCAGCCTTCCCGTTGAGATCAGGAACAAGACAAGGATGCCCACTCTCACCACTCTTGTTCAACATAGTATTAGAAGTTCTAGCAACAGCAATCAGACAACAAAGAGAAATAAAAGGTATCCAAATTGGCAATGAAGAAGTCAAACTCTCTCTCTTCGCAGATGACATGATTCTTTATAGGGAAAACCCGAAAGACTCCACCCCCAAACTACTAGAACTCATACAACAATTCAGCAACGTGGCAGGATACAAAGTCAATGTACAGAAATCAGTGGCTTTCTTATAAACTAACAATGAAAATACAGAAAGGGAAATTTGAGAATCGATTCCATTTACTATAGCACCAAGAACCATAAGATACCTGGGAATAAACCTAACCAAAGAGGTAAAGGATCTGTACTCAAGGAACTACAGAACACTCATGAAAGAAATTGAAGAAAAGATGGAAGACCATTCCATGCTCTTGGATCGGAAGAATAAACATTGTTAAAATGTCTATACTGCCTAGAGCAACCTGTACTTTTAATGCCATTCCAATCAAAATTCCACCTGTATTCTTCAAAGAGCTGAAGCAAATAATCCAGAAATTTGTATGGAATCAGAAGAGACCCCAAATCGCTAAGGAAATATTGAAAAAGAAAAATAAAACCGGGGGCATCATGTTACCTGATTTCAAGCTTTACTACAAAGCTGTGATCACCAGGACGGCATGGTACTGGCATAAGAACAGGCACATAGACCAGTGGAACAGAGTAGAGAGCCCAGATATGGACCCTCAACTCTATGGGCAATTAATCTTCGACAAAACAGGAAAAATATACAGTGGAAAAAAGAAAAAAGACAGTCTCTTCAATAAATGGTGCTGGGAAAACTGGGCAGCTATATGTAGAAGAATGAAACTCGACCATTCTCTCACACCATACACAAAGATAAACTCAAAATGCATAAAAGACCTGAGACAGGAATCCATCAGAATCCTAGAGGAGAACATAGGCAGTAATCTCTTCTATCAGCCACAGCAACTGCTTTCAAGATATGTCTCCAAAGGCAAAGGAAACAAAAGCGAAGATGAACTTTTGGGACTTCATCAAAATCAAAAGCTTCTGCACAGCAAAGGAAACAGTCAAGAAAACAAAGAG
>NW_026741295.1:4350-5487 GCF_022355385.1 Mustela nigripes
TTTGTCTCCAAAGGCAAAGGAAACAAAAGCGAAGATGAACTTTTGGGACTTCATCAAAATCAAAAGCTTCTGCACAGCAAAGGAAACAGTCAAGAAAACAAAGAGGCAACCCACGGAATAGGAAAAGATATTTGCAAATGACAGTACAGACAAAAGGTTGATATCCAGGATCTATAAAGAGCTCCTGAAACTCAACACACACAAAACAGACAATCATATTAAAAAATGGGCAGAAGATATGAACAGACACTTCTCCAATGAAGACATACAAATGGCTATCAGACACATGAAAAAATGTTCATCATCACTAGCCCTCAGGCAGATTCAAATTAAAACCACATTGAGATATCACCTTACACCAGTTAGAATGGCCATGGGTATATATTTCTTTTAGAGAACCTTACAAGGGATAAAGCAGTTCTTTCAGCTTCATAGTGTATTACTTAGGCTAAGTTTTATTGCACTTCGTCACTCATTCAAATGTTAGTTTTTAGCTATTTGGTTTATTACTACTGTGAAAGCCCTTTTTATTGTATATGATACCAAGACTTCTGTATCTGTGATTTCAAAACAAGGAAGATATCAACATCAATTTCAATAAAGTTCACCCATATATTTAATTTAGTTAAAACACCTCTAGTAATTGCATGTTATCAGGGATAGGTCTGAAATTGAAACTGGCAGGCATATAACATTCTCCCACCTCTTCAGAATCCCATGTGGAAGCAAAATACAAAGGCTCAAATTAACTAAACATGTATAGAGAAGTAACACAAAGTCTATAAAGAACTTACCAAACTCAACACCCCAAACCAAAATATCCACTCAAGAAATGGGCAGAAGACATGAACAGACATTTCCCCAAAGAAGACATCCAAATGGCCAACAGACACATGAAAACCTGCTCAATATCACTTGGCATCAGGGAAATACAAATCAAAACCACAATGAGATACCACCTCATACCAGTCAGAATGACTAAAATTAACAACTCCAGAAACAATAGGGGTTGGCAAGGATGCAGAGTAAGAGGATCCCTCTTTCACAGCTGGTGGGAATGCAAACTGGTGCAGCCACTCTGGAAAACAATATAGAGGTTCTTCAAAAGGTTAAAAATAGAGCTACCCTATAACCCAG